>NC_057391.1:24689575-24789110 GCF_019320065.1 Cervus canadensis
GGGATTTTAATCTGTTGCACCAGTCCCTTCTGAAGCGGTTCCCTTTGTTTATTTGGCTTCTGTTTGCCGGTCTCTTCAGAGCCTCATTTCCGCCCTGACACAGGCGGGCGGAGGTGGACTCTTATTCAGGTAGCTAGTTCCATCGCTCTCCTTTCGAAGACAATGGGCTGCTTTTCTGGGCGCCTGATGACCTCAGCTAGCGATCCGAAGTTGTTTTGCGAAGTTTGCTCTGCGTTCAGTTATTCTTTTGATGAATTTGTAGGAGAGAAAGTGGTCTCCCCGTCCTACTCCTCCGCCATCTTGGCTCCTCCACACACACACATATAAATAAAACTAGACTTTCTTCACTCCAGAAATAACAAAAAATACAATTGAAAATGACATTAAAATTAAATAAAGTAATATAGGTCACAATTTTTACTAGTTTTAGTATGTAATGGAAAACTTTATTGAACATTATTAGAAAGCATAAAAGAAGACCTGAAGAAGTGCAGAAATAAACATGTTCTGGATTAAAAAGCCCAAAATTGTCAATATCATACTTCTCCCTAAATTGATGTGTAAGATGAATGCAAATATAATTACTGAGTATTCATGTTATTTCATAGAAGTATTCTACTTAGTATCAATGAATAACTGAATTGGTTTCAGAATAATTTTAGAAGAATAGTAATGAGGATACTTACTTACTAGATAGATATTAAAATGAATATGGGTTTATGGTAATTAAAACAACTTGCTATTGAATGGATCTCACAGGCATTATGCTAAGTGAAGGAAGTTGTGTTCAAAAAGCTGTTTTTATGATCCCATGTCATTCCAGATCCAAGTCTAGAAAAGACAAACACTAGGGGCAGAGAACAGATCACTTGTACCAAGACCAGAGGAAGGGAGAGAAGGTTGACTACAAATGGGACCAGGGGAATTTGGGGAGTTGATGAAACTCTCCTATGTTACTGTGATGTTTACATGACTATATGCTTTTGTCCAAACTTACAGAATGATACATTAAAGAGAGTGATTATTTTTTTCCATTTAAAAACTACTTTTAAAATAATAATGAAAAAAAAGCCTGATACTGGTACTAGGGTACTAGGAATTGATTGCAGGATTCTCAGAAGTGTTAA
The DNA here is from genome assembly GCF_019320065.1 of Cervus canadensis. NCBI lineage: Eukaryota > Metazoa > Chordata > Mammalia > Artiodactyla > Cervidae > Cervus > Cervus canadensis. Next base: position 24,690,703 of record NC_057391.1, read on the forward strand.
TCATTGCTTCCCCCTCATGAGTTCTGAACCAGTCTATAAATAGAATCAGGAAAAAGGAAGAGACAGAGTATCAGTATTATTACTGGTAAAGCAGTGTTGAATGTGTAACTCCAAAAGTCTCTGTACCATTTCCCCTTAATTTTAACCCTGAAACCCAAAGGGAGGGTTTGCAGAACAAAAACAGGAAGGGGCAAGCATAACTTTAAACTGCACATACCTCTAGAGCAGATAATTTGTAGAGGAAGACACTTTGAGATGTTTCCAAATCTGCTCCTAGAAGGCAGTTTATAATCCCTGACTAAGGTTTAACACCAAGAGCAGAAAGAGAGAACTCATGTGTGTGTGTGAGCAATTCTGAAAGGGCAAAACTATGAGGGTCTCATGCTGTCTCCGTTCAAAACCTTAATGATCTATAAATCATGCTTCATACCAAGAGGAATAGTGAGTGAGTGGTATAGGGAAGGAAGTGCAAAAGGAGAGAAGTCTTGCTAATATCAAGATGAATGTTTCTCTACTATGTGTTGATGGCAAGCAGAATTGTGAGAGAGGGAAAATATTATTCCTCCTAACAACAGTTTACAAATTTCACATAACAAAGTGAAAGGAGGATAAATTATATTAAAAATAATGATGTGGAAAAATATGTAACTGTTTGGGGGAAAATCTTGAGTAGTTAGTGGTTTTACTCTGCGTTGGCATAAAAGAAATAAATTAAAAATAATTTAAATTACAAATTTTTAACCACAACCCATCAATCAGTAATATGCTTGTAGAAACAAGACTATAAACCTATTGATGTGTTGCTGCCATAGTATTTAATGTTTTATTTTCTGGGTCATAGCTATGATAAATTCCATAAATGTGATAAGATTCTCTTTTATTGTGTGCTGCAGTTAAAAGACAATGGGCAATCTCTTCCCATAACCAGTTGCCATAAATTTCCTTTTGCCTTTTATTCAGTTCCAGGTTTAGTTGCTTAGATGGCAAAGAGGAATATCATAGATAGAGCTGAAATGAAGAAGGTAAACTTGGAATAAGAACATTACAATGTACTATTTGGGGCAGGAGAGTCTATGCTTTTTTTTCCCTTCTGTTTTAATTTCCATATCAAATAGTTTTGGATGCCAGGGAGTGCCCTTAGGTCTTCTTTTATAAGATAAGACTGCATTTGACCTCTCTACCTCAGCTCTTGCTATCAAACTCCATGTCCCAGGTCAATAAAATTATGTGTGCTTCCTCCAAGGTGTCATATTTCTCTCTTCCATGTGTTCCTCTATACAGTTCGCTTTGTCAGGATGTCTTTCTTCTTATCCAACCAATGCTTACTCCAATTATTTCCTTCTCCTGGAAGCCTTCCTTGCACCTGCCCTGATCTGGATGTCACTCCTCTGCATTTCTCCAGCGCCCTGTGCATCCTTTAATATAGTGCTTTCATGCCACAACACAACTGCAAATTTAGTTCACTCTCTCCATCCTTAGGCCATGCTCTTCACAGTCCTAGATATATCTTCCAAGACTTTGCAGACTCACTAAATATATGTAGAATGGTTGGAGGCACTGTGGTAAGTAGGTAATTAAAAATTAATACGTAGTGACTAGGGATTATTTACAAAATGCAGCTCTCTAGCAAGGCAGTTAGCCAGGCCCTTAGCTAAACAACTATGTGAAGTGTCATCTGTGTGCATATTCCAAATGCAGAATACCATTGTAATGACAACAGCTGTAACAGCAGCAATAATAACATACTTTACAAGGTTTAAAGACATGCTAAAATAGTAAAAGAAACATAGGAGGAAGTTTTTCTAGATAAAGAAAGTAAGTTGCAGAGAATTTATTCATTTTGTTCAAATTCGCATGAAAGTGGTGAGGGTGGGATTTAAACACACACCTGCGGACTGTAGATATTATGCATTTAAACATTAAGGGTGACAATAGGGAGGCTTCCTTTTTAACAATGAAACATACTGTTTTATAGAATTTGAAATACATTTAAAGTGCATTCCTAAATAATGTCCAAACAATAATAGCCAAACACCTCTTCAGCGGTGTCATCTACAAAGCGTGCTTTGAATTTGTATGTCGAGTCTTTATCTTCCTAATGGCTGCTTTTACCTCTTGATTCCTTAATGTATAAATAATAGGATTTAAGAGAGGTGTGAAAATCGTATAAAACACAGAAAGAATTTTATCTATGGAGTATCTGCTGAAGGGCCATACATAGATAAAGACACAAGGGGCAAAGAACAGAGTCACTACTGTGATGTGTGCTGAGAGAGTGGAGAAAGCCTTAGAGGAACCACTGGCAGTGTGCTGCCTAACAGAGTAAACGATCACCGTGTAGGAGACGAGCAGGAGGAGGAAGCAGACCAGCGACAGGAGGCCACTGTCAGCAATGACCAGGAGCTGGAGCACATAGGTGTCCTCGCAGGCGAGTTTGATCACAAGGGGTAGGTCACAGAAAAAGCTGTCCACCACATTGGGACCACAGAAGGGTAAATTCAACATGAAAGCCATTTGACTGGCTGAGTGCACAAATCCAACTGCGTAGGAGGATAACAGCAGCCCAGTGAGCACTCGTGGGCTCATGATGGTCATGTAATGGAGGGGTTTGCATATGGCAACATATCTGTCTATTGCCATGGCAACAAGCAACATCATCTCACTCCCACCTAGGAGGTGCATGAAGAACATCTGAGAATAACATCCCCACCAGGAGATGGTCTTCTGGTCTCGGAGGAAATCTACAATCATCTTAGGGGTAGCAAAAGAAGCCAGGATCATATCAATACAGGAGAGATTGATAAGCAGAAAGTACATTGGTGTGTGAAGGCATGGGTCAAAGATCACAGTGACTAAGATGAGGAGGTTTCCCAACACAATCCCACCATAGACCACAGAGAATCCCAGAAAGAATAAAATCTGAAGATTCTGAGATTTGGAAAGTCCCAGCAAAATGAACTCAGATACCACAGAATGGTTTGTCTTTTCCATGTCATCCACTTGTCTGGTTGTCTACTTAATCCTGTAATAATCAAAATGAGTAAGAATAAGGAGTAGGAAAATTGTGTTTACATAAAGTGGTTCATGCTGATGTCCAGCTTTGCTATTTAGACAGGGTACTTGAATTTATAAGCACCTCCTACTTTGGGGAATTTTTGTTGGTCAGTGATTTACTAAATGGTCCAGAGAAGTATCCAAATAATGGTAGAATTCAGAATATACATTTCTGAAAAACAAAAATAAAAACAGTTTATGAAACCACAATTTTAAAGGCTGTGAACTTGGAATTAGAAGGCTTCAACACAACACCTAGCTTAGCTATTCATCGAGCAACATAGGATAAGCCATTTCCCTTTTGATGGTCAAGTTTCCATCTCTGTAAAATAAAAAATTGGACTACAAGACATCAAAAGCCTCTTCGTGCTATGAAGATTTCCATGCACTAGAGAATTATGGTGGGTTCTATATTGACAGAATAATATTGACTATTTTAATCTGGAAATTAGAAATGCAGACAATATATCCATGATTCTCAAGAACTATATTTTGAAATAGATTTTTGTAAAGAACTATGAATTAAAACATAAATTAAGGTTTAAATATTTGCTTTTAGTTCCTGAGAAATCTACCTTTACTTTTCCATGCTCCATTCCATGCTCCAGTGAAGCAATGTCTCACAGCTTAACTAGTGATGATCATTACACACTTTTTAAAAATATATAAAAATACAACTTATTCACTCAAAATTTACCTGTATTCACCTGCCTATTCTAGAATTCTGGGGAAAAAGTACAAAAGGTGAAAAAAATCCACAGCCAAATGTAACTGATTTTATTTCATTTTTAGTTTGTATTCATTTATTTGTTTTTTTGTTTGCTCGTTACTGTATAGAGGATCACTGGTTGGTTTGTTTAGGTGTATCTGTAACAGGCTTCAAAATAACTGAGAAAGTTTGAGGCAACTAACATACACATTTTGCAGTAAAATCACGTAATTAAGCCCATGCTTATTGCAAAACTGATTCTACTAGCTTTGCTTTTTAAAAATTGTTTTCATCATTCAGTTCATTTCAGTTGCTCAGTCATGTCCAACTCTTTGCAATATCATGGACCGCTGCACATCAGGTTCCATGTCCATCACCGATTCTCAGAGCTTACTCAAACTCCACGTCCATTGAGTCAGTGATGACATCCAACCATCTCATCCTCTGTCATCCCCTTCTACTCCCACCTTCAATCTAGCCCTGCATCAGGGTCTTTTCCAATGAGTCAGTTCTTCACATCAGGTGACCAAAGTAGTGGAGTTTCAGCTTCAACATTAGTCCTTCCAATGAATATTCAGGATTGATTTCCTTCAGGACTGGTTGGATCTCCTTGCAGTCCAAGGGACTCTCAAGAGTCTTCTCCAACACCACAGTTCAAAAGCATCAATTCTTCGGCGCTCAGCTTTCTTTATAGTCCAACTGTCACATCCATACATGACTACTGGAAAAACCATAGCTTTGACGAGATGGACCTTGATTGGCAAAGTAATGTCTCTGCTTTTTAGTAATGCTATCTAGGGTAGGCCATAGCTTTTCTTCCAAGGAGCAAGCGTCTTTTAATTTCATGGCTGCAGTCACCATCTGCACTGATTTTGGAGCCCAAGAAAATCAAGTCTCTCACTGTTTCCATTGTTTCCCTATCTATTTGCCATGAAGTGATGGGACCAGATGCCATGATCTTAGATTTTTGAATGTTGAGTTTTAAACCAGCTTTTTCACCCTCCTCTTTCATCCTCATAAAGAGGCTCTTTAGTTTCTCTTTGCTTTCTGCCATAAGGGTGATGTTATCTGCATATCTGAGGTTATTGCTATTACTCCTGCAATCTTGATTCCAGCTTGTGCTTCATCCAGCCCTGTGTTTCTCATGATGTACTCTGCATACAAGGTACTCCTTTTCCAATTTGGAAGCAGTTCATTGTTCCATGTCCAGTTCTAACTGTTGCTTCTTGATCTGCAAACAGGTTTCTCAGAAGGCCGGTAAGGTGGCCCGGTATTCTCATCTCCTTAAGAATTTTCGAGTTTGTTGTGATCCACATAGACAAACGCTTTAGCATAGTCATTAATGATTTCTAAATTACCTGTTTTTATAATTCTCCTTCAGTAAATATAGTCTTCTTTTTGCCCCATTGATACCCAGCAGACAGAGAGAAAATATGTTCATGTGAAGGTGCCTTCTGTGAATCCCAGGGATATCCATGCATCTCCTAGCCTCTATCCCATCAACTTCCTACAATTTACTCTCCCAATCATCAAAAACAGAAAGAATAAGTGTCATAGTGGTGTATATTCCGTTTCTTCAAGACAACTTTATAGTATTAATACATTTTCCAAATGAGGCTGTTTTTTTCCTCTATATGAACATATCTTTTGGCCAATTTCCTACTCTGAGAAACGTGAATTGACGTCAAGTACTAAATTACATCAAGTATATAAAGTTATTCATTTCCGTGTCTAGAAAGTTTATAGCTCCTTTCAGCTACAGTCTAGTATTTTAAGGATCCCTAACAGTGATCTTTTTTATTTATTTAATTTTTAATTAATTAATTTATTTATTTTACTTTACAACATTGTATCCTTTTTAAAATCTAATTTTTGTAACTTCATTTAAAGAGAACAGGGCAGTTCTCAAGAAACACATAAAGTAATTTGTACACATTTTAGCATCTGTTTCATGACACTCAAGTACCTGTTGAATGAATGGTTGAATAAATGAATTATACATTATATATTCAGGATCTAGATTAAAATTAGTTTTAGAGCAAAGTCAATAGAAATTGGACATTTAAATCATATGTCAAATTGAATGTTGAAGCATTTAAGACAGAGACAATCACCATTTTAAAATATTTGTTAAAAATATACTTTTCCTTTAGATTACTTTTTAAAAAGTGAGAATAGCTTATACTAATTGGGAAAGGAAAGAACACGTCACACATAACAGGATCACTAACTGTAAGCCATTTGTATCCTAGATAGCTTTCAGGAAAACTAATAACATACTAGTATGGTGTTTGTTTGTGTGTTGTGTATATTAGTGTATGTTTATATTTATAAGGCAACAGTGTTCATGCTACATGCATAGTTATTTCCCCTGGGTTTTTCACTTAAAAATTAAAAACATGTTCACATGAGTGCATGAAAATTCTGAACTTTTTGCAGCTATACAGAATTTGATTTTACATCAATAGATGATGCATATGTAATCACCCCACAAATACAGTTTGTTTTTAGGATTTTAACATTTCCCATAAAAATTCTGTTTTCATCATATCATTGTTTTCTTAAAAACTTATACATTTCTAACTATATGATGAATCCCCAAATGTACTTAGGTCTTCACAGTCAGCCCTTCACCAACCAACCTAATACTATTTTCTAGTATTGAAAAAATTCAACTTCCCTTTCAGCAAACACAACCTCATGGCTTTCTACATTCTTCATGCATTTTTTTCCCCATCCTTGTTTGTTTTCTCCTTCTTAGCTACACAAATTTGTTTGTCGTATAACCAAATCCTTCAGAGCACATCAAGGCCTCTCTTGTACATAATACAACCCTCCATAGATTTGAAACTTGTGGTAATTTCCACTGCATTTATTGTCCATTTCATGCATCCTATAACTTAACTATTTCGCATATATATCAGATATATTACATGTTTTAATTCTCAGTCTTCTGAAGGAGCACTGGAATAAGAGTTGTTTAAGTTGATAGGTCATGTCCGACTCCTTTGTGACCCTATGGACTAAAGCCCACTAGTCTCCTCTGTCCGTGGGATTTCCCAGGCAAGAACACTGCAGTGGGCTGCCATTTACTTCTCCAGGGGATCTTGCAGACACAGGGGTTCAACCTGCATTTCCCACATTGGCAGGCAAATTCTTAACCACTGAGCCACCAGGGAAGCCCAGAATAAGAATTCAGTTCAGTTCAGTTCAGTCGCTCAGTCGTGTCCAACTCTTTGCGACCCCATGAACCGCAGCATGCCAGGCCTCCCTGTCCATCACCAACTCCCAGAGTCCACCCAAACCCATGTCCACTGAGTCGGTGATACCATCCTACCATCTCATCCTCTGTCGTCCCCTTCTTCTCCTGCCCTCAATCTTTCCCAGCATCAAGGTCTTTTCAAATGAGTCAGCTCTTTGCATCAGGTGGCCAAAGTAGTGGAATTTCAAGTTTCAGCTTCACCATCAGTCCTTCCAATGAACATACAGGACTGATCTTCTTTAGGATGGACTGGTTGGATCCCTTGCACTTCAAAGGACTCTCAAGAGTCTTCTCCAACACCATAGTTCAAAAGCATCAATTCTTCAGTGCTCAGCTTGCCTTATAGTCCAACTGTCACATTCATACATGACTACTGGAAAAACCATAGCCTTGACTAGACGGAACTTGGTTGGCAAAGTAATGTCTCTGCTTTTTAATATGCTGTCTAGTTGGTCATAACTTTCCTTCCAAGGAGTAAGCATCTTTTAATTTCATGGCTGCAATCACCATCTGCAGTGATTTTGGAGCCCCAAAAAATAAAGTCAGTCACTGTTTCCATTGTATCCCCATCTATTTGCCATGAAGTGATGGGACCAGATGCCATGATCTTAGTTTTCCTAGTGTTGAGCTTTAAGCCAACTTTTTCACTCCCTCTTTCACTTTCATCAAGAGGCTCTTTAGTTCTTTTTTAATTCTTCTAATAAGAACTAGGCACATTTATTCTAACACTAGGTATCTCTGACTCCTAGGGTTAAATTTCTAGTGTGGTTTCCTTCCCAAATAAGGAATTTTTAAGGTCCTTGAAAATAAACAAATTATTTCTCATAATACTAATACAGTTTATGAAAGCCATCAATAAAGCTGTTCAGTGAGTGAAAGCATACAGATATTGAAAAAGAAAAAATTTCCAAAAATTTGTTAGTATTTTTAGAGTAATATTTCTAAAAATATATAACTAATAATTTTTACATGCAAATGGATTTTTCTACTTTTATTCCTTTCTGTTTTTATAGTGTTGCACTAATCTATGATTTTCCTTTAAAAAACATTTTTGTATATAGGTTTTTAATCCAAAACCTTACACATATACATACACATAGCACACACACACACACACACACACACACACACATACACAATCACCCACACAGACTCCCTAAGGGTATGAAGTAGGAAGAAGACACAGAAAAGAATCTCTTTGGTTTTCAAAAGAATCATTTTGATTGTCTGCCTGGCATCTTCCCTTTCTGCAAAAGCAAAGTCCTTAACTTTACTTTGTTCGATGAAAAACTTTCAGATTATTCTAAAATGGATGAGGATAAAGATGGATATATGAAGCCCTGAAATTAACATTTTAATTCTAATGCTCAAACAGTAAAGAATCTTCCTGTAATGCGAGAGAATTGGGTTCATTCCCTGGCAACCCACTCCAGTGTTCTTGCCTGGAGAATCCCTGTGGACAGAGGAGCCTGGCAGGCTACAGCTCATGGGGTCACAAGGAGTCGGACGTGACTGAGTGACTAAGTACAGCGCATAGACTCATGTGCAGGAAGTATAACTGAACTAAGTTTTAGAATTTGAAATTTACTCACAGAAGATTATAGTCATCAAAATATGATAAGAAAAGGAAAAATTGTGGTTGATTACCTAGTGCTTTAGGGTTTCCCAGGTGGTGCTAGTGGTAAAAAATCTGTTTGCCAATGCAGAAAACATAAGGTCCCCATTTCGATCCCTGAGTCAGGAAGATTCCCTAATGAAGGCAATGGCTACCCATTCCAGTATTCTTGCCTGGAGAATCCCAAGGACAGAGGAGCCTGGAGGGCTACAGTCCATGGAGTCACAAAGAGTTGGACATGACTGAAGCAACTTAGCATGCACCTAGTGCTTTATCTACAAAGAATAAAATGTTCAAATATTAGAGAACAGATAAAAGATTTATTCTATTTAAAGTTTATATTTTTAATATTTGTAATCTTAATACATAAAAACGTTAAATAAAAGTGAATATTCTTAGGTCAGATTTGCCAAAAGTCATATTCTTATCCATATGATACTAGTCCATTTAGCTGACTTATTTTTCTTTAAAAACAGAATAGGACAAATTGATGTGTTAGATGTGGTAGGTTTATAAGCACAAGACAATAACACATTTCTTGGAAAACAAGAGGGAAGTTTCCATTCACCCAGTTACTATTTTAAATAAACACTGCTTGGCATAGTTCACCATAAAATTTTTGTTGGTAATAACATTGACATGATAAAGTTTGACATGGACACTGTTTAGCAGATTGAAAGTAAAATCACTTGAGTTGTATCAAAGTGTACTCAATCATATAACTTTCATCATGTTGTCACACATATGGGACTATGCTATATTTGTATGACAACTAGAGTAATAATGCCTTCTAGAATTCTATAATTTTATCACATTGTTCAGCTTCTAAATGACTTTTCACATCTGTTTCTACCTATGGACAATGTGATTATAAGCCAGTATCCAGGAATGCTTCTGTATTGTTTTAATCTACATTAAAGCTACCTCCATGACTTACCAACTCTACAGAGTGTTTCAGAACATCACTTGACTCTGGGCACACTGAAACCTGGAGAGTGTCTCACTCCAAAATAATCACATTATCCTTAAAATAATGACACATATGAATATTCATTTTCCTAGGGAAAAAGGGATCATAAATATTGAGAGGGTGGTAATAACAAAAGATATATTTTGAGACCTAACAATACCCAACTGATGATCAAATACCAATGGGAATTATTAAAGATGCTACATTGCTCTCCCTTAATTACAATAGAATTAAACATTCTTTTCTAATATCACATAATTATAGAAATTGATATGCTTTACTTATGGACAACAGATAAGAGGGCAATATAAAACCACTCTCAGGTCTGGGATATTCAAATTATGAAAATATACTTGAAGAGTATTAAAAAGCATCAAATGCAAAATATATCTAACATTTACTGTAAACTAACTTTAGTTTTCTTTAAATGTATTTAATGTATTTTAAATACAACTGGGCCTATTAAAATACAAGACATGAAAAGATAATGTTAGGTAATTATATTTCCCTCTATTTCCTCATTTCTACTTCCAGTTTTAATAAACTTTTCCTGTGGAATATTTCCTTTTACTCTCATATTCAATTGAAAAGTACATTTTCCCATTAATATTAGCAGACTTTTGTGTCTGTATTCACTCCTATTAAAAGTAACATATGCTTTGAATTGCCTGTTTCAGTTTTCAGTAAGACCAATGCTCTAAGAATAATGAGAAACGTGAATACCACATAATTCAATGTTTCTTGGCTAATTTTTGTATATTAATAACAAAAAATGTCTTTCTTGACCAGAGGAATTGTATTCATATGAAGTATACTGATAGACTCTGCAGTTATAAATCTTTACTTGTATTCATGGTGGTTGCTTCTATAAGAGGCTAATCATATTTAAGAGCTGAATAGGTGTCAGTTCTGTTGAATATCTCTTTTTATACTACTGGGGCTTCAGGAATGAATCCAATACAATCCATTTTCTGATTTTGTGCAGGTTTGCCATCAGAGAAATTTGCCTAAACTCAACTTCAGATTATTTTTCCCCATGGGCACCGAGTTCAGTTCAGAGAAGTGGCTTCAGCAGCTGTGTATGAGAGATGTATGTACATCTATTCTTTGTTTGATGTTCCCATGTCAATTTATTTCATGACCCCAAGTAGCTGCTTCTAAGAATTCTAAGTCATCTGAAAGACCTTGCAGATGTATTCCAGTTTCCTGGCTCCAGGTTTGTTTTTTTCTTTTTCAAGAGGTTTCTACATGACCTTTTTTAATCTTCCTCAAAGTTCCCATGAAAGTTTCCATGACTGAGTTCTCAAGATGAGAGTGGTTTTATTTTCCAGTTATCTAGAGCCAATAGACTTGACCACATAGGAAGAACACTGGTTTAAGAGACTATCAATGTCTGAAGATATCATTGTGACCATGAACAGAATTCCTGTTGCAATACTAACATGGGATACTTGGTACATTTGTCATGCAGATTTCCCTTTTACCTTTTTCAACATTTTTATTGTTTATTGGGACTGATTGTAGCTGATTAATAATGCAAACGGCAACATGGCCTTCATTCTGGAAAGCCCATCACTAATCCAAAAAGCTTGTTTGGTTTGACCAGAAAAGAATCAAATGGCTTAGACTGGGCTGTCCAAGTTAGTAACTACTAGACAAACATTGTTATTTTAGATAACCTCTGTTTTTTTCTTTCTCTTCTTCTTATTTCCTTTCTTCCTTCTTTCTTTACTTCCTCCTTCTGTCATTTTCTCTTTCTTTGTTTCATTTTTGTGATTTCTTTAGAGTATATATATAATATGTATCTTTAAATTACATAATATAACTTTTCAAGTCCTGGCCACAGGACTGGAAAAGGTGTTTTCATTCTAACCCCAAAGAAAGGCAATGCCAAAGAATATTCAAACTACCACACAATTGCACTCATCTCACATGCTAGTGAAGTAATGTTCAAAATTCTCCAAGCCAGGCTTCAACAGTACATGAACCAAGAACTTCCAGATGTTCAAGTTGGATTTAGAAAAGGCAGAAGAACCAGAGATCAAATTGCCAACATCTGTTGGATCATAGAAAATGCAAGAGAGTTCCAGAAAAATGTCTATTTCTGCTTTATTGAACCGTGTGGATCACAAGAAACTGGAAAATTCTTCAAGAGATGAAAATACTAGACCACCTCACCTGCCTCCTGAGAAATCTGCATGATGGTCAAGAAGCAACAGTTAGAACCAGACATGGAACAACAGACTGGTTCCAAATTGGAAAAAAAACCTTAGTCTTTCAGCTGTGTCCAACTCTTTGCGATCCCATGGACTGTAGCCTGCGAGGTTCCTCTGTCCATGGGGTTTTCCAGGCAAGTATATTGGAGTGAGTTGCCATTTCTTTTTCTAGGGAATCTTCCCAACCCAGGAAACGAACCCGGATCTCCTGCATTGCAGGCAGAGTCTTTAATGTCTGAGCCACCAAGGAAGCCCTCCAAATTGGGAAAAGAGTACATCAAAGCTGTATATTTAACTTATATGTAGAGTACATCACGCGAAATGCCAGGCTGGATGAAGCACAAGCTGGAATCAAGATTGCCAGGAGAAATTTCAATAACCTCAGATACACAAATGACACCACCCTTATGGCAGAAAGTGAAAAGGAACTAAAGAGCCTCTTTATGAGGGTGAAAGAAGAGAGTGGAAAAGCTGGTTTAAAACTCGACATTCAAAAAACTAAGATCATGGCATCTGGTCCAATCACTTCATGACAAATAGATAGGGAAACAATGGAAACAGTGAGAGATTTTATTTTCTTGGGCTCCAAAATCAGTGCAGATGGTGACTGCAGCCATGAAATTAAAAGATGCTTGCTCCTTGGAAGAAAAGCTATGTCCTACCTAGACCACATATTAAAAAGCAGAGACATTACTTGGCTGACCAAAGTCTGTCTAGTCAAAGCTGTGGTTTTTCCAGTAGTTATGTATGGATGTGATAGTTGACCACAAAGAAGGCTGAGTGCTGAAAAATTGATGCTTTGAACTGTGGTGTTGGAGAAGACTCTTGAGAGTCCTTGGACTGCCAGGAGATAAAGTCAGTGAATCCTAAAGGAAATCAGTCCTGAATACTCATTGTAAGGACTGATGCTGAAGCTGTAACTCCAATACTTTGGCCACTGGATGTGAAGAACTGACTCATTGGAAAAGACCTTGATGCTGGGAAACACTAAAGGCAGGAGGAGAAGGGGACAACAGAGGATGAGAGGATGACAGAGGATGAAATTGTTGGATGTCATCACCAACTCAACAGACATGAGTGTGAGCAAGCTCTGGGAGTTGGTGATGAACAGGGAAGCTGGGTGTGCTTCAGTCCATGGGATTGTAAAGAGTCAGACACAACTGAGTGACTGAACTGAACTGAACTTTAAATTATCACTTTCTGGTTCCTGTCAACTTAAACACTCACAACCTAAAAATTGAGAGCTATTTTTTTTTCCAGTGGGGATTTTTAGAACTTCAAACTTAGAAGACAACATCTCAAGTGACCCTGAGAGAACTGCTCCAAAGTGAAGGAAAGAACCAGGTTATATAGAAGTTTTGCAACAAAAGGCAGATAGTCTGAACAAGAAAATATTGTTGTTACTTAAAGAAAACCAGATAAGTTAAGGAATTTAGTTCTTTTCCATGTATGGGAAGATGCAAGAGTTTGGGCTCACTGAAATCATCCCATTTATTTGCACCTGAGCTATATAGGACCAGTATCCTGTGTTGTTTGCATCCTGAGTTTCCTTGTGGCTCACTGTAAGGAGTGGCTATAATCTGATGGCTGCAACATGGTAGATATTCTTCTACTTCCAAGTTCCCTCAGAGCTTACCAGCTCACCATTGTGGTGGCTGCAATTGCTAATGACTGCAACATCTTTGTTTACTGATATGGCAGGAAACATTTTATTTCTCATAGTTCCAAATAATTATACCATTTCATTAAAAAAAATGTAAGAAACTTCTTTATGCATCTTCTCTTCTATGGACTATTGTCATATTCAAATTTTATTTGTACATAAATAAATGTAAAAATTTTCATTACAACTTCATTTAACATATTTATTTATAAGCACCAGGTTGCTAAGAATTCTTTAATCATTTGTATGCTTTAAAATGTCTTGATTTCAACTTTAAGTTTTAGAGATAGTTTTATTGTAGGTTGAAAAGTCTTCTTGATCATTATAAGATGTTTAGCAGCATTCCTTCCTCTATCCATTAAATTCCAGTAGCAGCCCCCACATGTGACATCCAATCATGTCCCCAGATAATGCCAAATGTCCCTTCATGGAGAATCACTGATATATGACATCCAATCATTAGCTAATAAAAATTCAAAGAAGTAAGATATGATCTATATAACCAAGAGATACATATTCAGAAATGACTTAGATGAATAAGTTCTTAAAATTAAAAATTTTGAAATAGACATTATACAAATGATCAAGAATTTAAAGGAAAATATGAACATGAGAGAAAAAAATGAAGATATGAAATAAACAACCAAATGGAATTGGAGGTGGTAAAATATAATACAGAATCTGAAAAATTCCATTTGGGAAACAAAGGAAAAATAAAACACCTGGAGGGAAAATAGAAATCATCTAAGCTAAATCAGAAACAGAACAAAATTGGAGAAAAACTTAAAAGAGCCTCTATAACCTATGAAAAATATCACATGATATACCACATGTGGTACTGGAGTCAGGGATGGCAGAAAAGAAATATCTAAAGAAATAATGTTTAAAAAATTATAAATTTAATGAAAAGTATGCTGGGCTGGATGTGTTATAAGATGGAATCAAGTTGCCAGGAGAAATATCAACAACATCAGATATGTGGATGATACCATTCTAATGGCAGAAAGTGAAGAGGAACTAAAGAGATTCTTGATGAGGGTGAAGGAGGAGTGTAAAAAATCCAGCTTAAAACTCAGTATTAAAAATCTAAGATCATGGTATCCAGTCCCATCACTTCATCGCAAATAGAAGGGGAAAAAGTGGAAGCAGTGACAGATTTCCTCTTTTGGGGCTCTGAGATCACTGTGGATGGTGACCACAGCCATGAAATTAGAAGACGATTGCTTCTTGGCATGAAAGCTATGACAAACCTAGACAGTGTGTTACAAAGCAAAGACATCACTTTGCTGACAAAGGTCCATATAGTTAGGGCTATGGTCTTTCCAGTAGTCATGTCCAGATGTGAGAGTTGGACAATAAAGAAGGCAGAGCACCAAAGAATTGATGCTTTCAAACTGTGGTGCTGGAGAAGACTCTTGAGAGTCCCTTGGAAAGCAAGGAAATCAAACCAGTTAATCTTTAAGGAAATCAACACTGAATACTCTTTGGAAGTTTTGATGCTGGAGAAGAAGAAACTTTGGCCACCTGATGTGAACAGTTGACTCATTGGAAAAGACCCTTATGCTGGGAAAGATTGAAGGCAGGAGAATAAGGTGACAGAGGATGAGATGGTTGGATGGCATCACTGATTCAGTGGACATAGTGAGGGATAGGGAAGCCTGGTGTGCTGCAGTCCATGGGGTTGTGAAGAATCAGACATGACTTGATGACTGAACAACAGCAATGAGCCCACAGATCAAAGAACAAAATGAGGCTGATGAACTCTTTCAGCTTTTGTCTGTCTCTCTTTCAGTTCTTGATGATAATCTTGCTGGGTAGAGTATTCTAGGTTTTTTTCTTTTTCAGTAATTTATATCATATCATTCCCTTCCAGCCTGCAAAGTTTCTGCAGAAAATTCAGCTGATAATCTGATAGGGGTTCTTTTGTATATGACTCTTTGGTTTTTCTCTTGCTGCTTAGAATCTCTATTCTAAAGATAGAATTCTCTATCTTTAATTTTTGTCATTTTAGTTATGATATGACTTGGTGTGGGTCTCTTTGAGTTCATCTTGATTAGGGTTCTCTGTGATGAATATCTGACTATTTGTCTTCTACCTGAATATCTGTCTCCTTTTTTAGTCTCAGGAATTTTTTAGGCATAAATTCATCAACACTGAACACTCTCCTTGACAAAGGCAGTGTTCACTCTAGTGGGGAGTTGTGCCAGAGGTAGAGGGGCCAGAGTAGGTGACTGGCATGGGCAAAGGTACATGTTGGAGTGTTTTCTGGGAACCAGCCAGAGCCTGACACAGTTTCAATCTGCTTCCTCTTCCTGGTTCCTGGGAGTAAGAAAGATGTATGTGCACTTCACCAGTGGGTCTGGGTTTCTCACAGCCCTTATAAGTTCCACTGGTTTTCAAATCAGCTAATGGGACTCATCTTCTCAGGGTCAGACTCCAGAGCTGGGGTGTCAAATATGTGATTTGAACTGCTCACTCCCCAGGGAGGATCTCCAAACCCTGATTCTTCTGTGTCCCCTCTGATGGGTTGTGAGTCCTGAACTGATCTCTTCTCTTCCCTTCCTACCCAATTCTGTGTGTATCTTTCTTACAATCTTGGTTGTACAAGAGGCTTTCTGCCAGTCTCAAAGTTGTTTTCAGTGAGAATTGTTCCACGTGTAGATACGTTTTTGATGTGTTTCTGGGGGGGAGGTGTGATCAGCATCCTCCTATTCCACCATCATCTCTGTCTACTCCTTCTATATTATTTCACTTAAAACATTGGGAAAATTTTTCATTAGTGAAACAAATGTTCCTTTGTTTCTTTTTTAAAGGGAATATTTAAATTATAGTTTTAATCTCTTTGAAACACAATATATACATTTTCTTTCTTCTCTTGCCAGTAGTATAATTTGTGGTTTCAAGATTTGCTTGTTTCACTTAAGTTGTCCATTAACAAGATTTGGGCAAAAAGAGTTAAATAGGTACTTCACAAAAGGGAATATTCAAATGGATAATAATCATATGAAAAGGTATTCCCTATTACTAGTAATCAGGGAAATGTATTAGTTTATATTATAACAATTAGTATTGCTATGTACGTAAGAACATAGCTTTAAATTTAAAAAGGTTGAGAATATCAAAGTCTGTGAAGGATATGGAACATCTAGAATTCTTGTACACTGCTAGTGGGAGGATAAATTGGTGAAACAGCATTGGAAACTGGCAGTTTCTAAAAGACATGCCTACCAAAGAGCCAGTAATTTCACTGCAAGGTATACACCTAAAGAGAAAGAAATGATCATGTCCAAAAGAAATGTACAAGAATGCTTATAGCAGATTTGGGAATAACACATTAACCTTTTAACAGGTATGTTATTTTCTTAAGTGTATCTAAACTATGAATACATGAAGTAATGAATATGTGAAGCCGTCAATATAGAAGCAGAAAAAAAGTACTTTTGTATACTATTGACCAGGCTTTTCACTGAAATCCCAATACAATTCAACAAAATAATTGGTTGCATAGGCCATTTGTTGACATAATAAACACTGGCAGTCAAATGTGAGAAATAAATTAGCTGCTGTTTGACATGGAAGAAATAAAAAAATAGCAAATCTCTTTAATTTTAACCAAATTTTAACCAGTTTGAACTCTTCTGGAACAATGCAGTTATGGGGGAGCTTGAAAATCCAAGAGGAACTAATTACAGAGGAAAATAGAAAGGTATCAGAGGAATGTGACTCTTAGGAATAAGTTATTTCCAATATTTCCAATTAAATTTGTTATCTTGACTTTTATTCAGATAATATGATTTAAAAAAGAGATGTTTATGGCTAGGAAAGTTTTTTTAAAGAAATTTTCTAAAATAAAGTGAATTATAATATAATTAATCTTGTCTCTTATATTTATAAGTCCTTCTTACTTCAATTTTTGAAAATTCAATTTTATCTACATTTTAAATAGACACTCAGTTTTTATATCCATGTCTGCTTTTTGAAATGTGGATGTATTGTTTGGTTGGTAAAGCCTTATTTTTGTCCCTTGTTATTGGGAAAAACTACACACTAATGAGAGAATTTGAATACTCTAGCTTGCCAACTACATGTCCTTTTAATTGCTGAGGGAATTCAGTTATAAGATGCCAGACCTTCCCAAGGTCATTAATTGACACATTTTTCATGTTGTCTTGTACATTTTCAAGTAAAATTCTCCTTTATTAGAATTTGCACATACAAAAAGAAGATTAAAGAAAGTGGGAGCAAGTGAAAAAAAAATTCTAGAAGAATCTCAGTGATTTTCAGTCACAACTCTCAAAGCAGGTACAAGGTATGGAGAAAAAATTAGATATTTTTATGTTTGAATATATTACATAAAATATTTATTCAAACATCTTTAATTTTAAAAATAAATATCTTTATTACAAAATATTAGTGATATATCAAGACATATAGGAAAACATAACCAGAAATCTAATTCTACTATCCAACTAAATCACCAAAACTTTGCTGTGTATGATCTCAAGCTATATTTTTATGGAAATTAATTTCTTTTTTCCACAGGTTCAAACATCACATATATTTTCTTAAACATTTTATACTTCACTTTGTCTTATTTTTTTTTACATGGCTCTTGATATTGTCCTGTTGACTCATAAAAAATTGATATTAAGGACATATATATTGACTGTTTCTCTCCAGTTCAGCTCTTGCCTCTTACAAATTTTTTTATGTTTTTGACATAATAGTTTACTCATCCTCACTGAATAAAATCTATTGACTTTTATTTTTGCCTTTTACATGATCCTAACTCAGTACTATAACATAACAAAATGAATATATTTACTTATAGGTTTATCTTGATGGTACCCAATACTAATACAAAAGAGTATATATATTCACTTATATATTTGTGTCAGTATTTTATCATTGAAATTATTGTTGAAATATTTAAAATATTTGAATTTATTTTTCTTTAAGATATGTAGCTAACCAGCCATATTTATTCTCAAATAACTGTAAATTTATCCTTAAGAACATATTTTTAATCTATGACTATTTTTTAAATTCTCAGGTTTCTTACAATCACTTCATTACTCTATCTAATGTTATGAAACTAAAATATCATTTTATTACTCTGCTCTGTAATACATTTTAATATCAGACTTCATTGTCCTTCACTTCAAGAATTTTTCTCATTATTCACAGAGGACACTTTGGAACGGCTGAAGGGTAAGGGGACAGAGATAGCGTCCCGACTTTCTTGAAGTTTCTTTGTCAAAGTTGATATACAACTTAGAATATGTTTCCAATTCTGGCTATGTATGATTGATTGCCAAATCCACAATCACCAACTTAGAGTTTGCTTTCGGCAGTAGATGATAAACTGGCACAGCAAGTTAATGTCACAAGTTTCAGGTTACTTATGGATAATTTTAAATATTCCGTTATAGCTGTGTGTAAAATAAATGACTCTCTGATTCAAAGCTTTTGGTAGCTAAATGCCAACTACATTTTTGAGAGCATTTATCCAGGACTAGACTCTAATTCAATTTTATTAAATTTTACAGAATTTGAACTTATAAAATTTACAATGTTTATTAAAGTTTATATGTTAATATGTCAGAGGTAAGCAGTCTTGGTAGTTTAGTGAATTGATAGTTCTCTGAAATTTGTATGAAATATTTCATTAAAATATTGCAACAATTTAAAATATAACATTTACAAATTTATTGGTTTTTTTCCATTTATTTTTATTAGTTGGAGGCTAATTACTTTACAATATTATAGTGGTTTTTGCCATACATTGACAAAAATATAACATTTACAAATTTAATATGTCATATATTTTCTCCAGATCAGCACATATACATTTCTATTTTAAAATAACTGCCCCAAAATAAATAAATAAATAAAATAATCCCACTAATAGTGGGATTTTGAGGAGCTTCTCGATTTTTGGTTATTAAAGACAATGATACAAACAGCATATGATTATGTTTCTTTGAACACTTAGCATATAAATCCCATAAGAGGAGGTTCTCCATTAAACTATAGTAAAATCTTTAAATCTAAGACATAGTGCCAACACCCCTCCCAAAATATATATAGGGCCAATATCAAAAAGAGAATTATTAAACTCTATCACATTCTGTCAAAATTAAATTTATTTTTAAATGTGATAACTAAAATTACATATTTTACTATAACTTGCATTTCCTTAATTATCGGTAAAGTTGAGCAGGCTTATGTTTAAAGATATTTGAAGTTCTACTTCTGTGAATTGCTAATCCATATGTTTCTTCCACTTTTTCCACTGTTTCTTTAACCTTTTTTTACTGATCAAAGGTAACAGTTCTTAGTTTCATTTGTTGAAAGTATATTCTCATCTCTTTTTTATGATCACTTTTTTATTTTTTACATTTAGTAAAGTTAATCTACTAGTCTATATCTTCCTAGAGTTTAGTTTGCACACCATATCTAAAACATTTTTAATGAGCTATTTTTAATGGGCTAAAATATGTACCTATGTTTGCCCTTACTGTTTTCATAGCTGTATTTTTACAAATCTAAATCTTTTACACTTCTGAGATTAATTTTCAAAAGAGAAGTGAAATTAGAGGTTTGATCTTGCCATTCCTGATTGCTAAGTAGCTGCCCCATTATCATTTACTATTTCCCTTACTGATCCCCAAATCTATCTCTATTATATATCTCATTTACCTATGTGTTTGTGTCTAGGTGTGGACAATACAATTGACTCAACACATCCTGGAGAAGGAAATGGCAACCCACTCCAGTACTCTTGCCTGGAGAATTCTGTGGACAGAGGAGCTTGGTGAGCTATATATATAGTCCATAGGATCACAGTCGGACATGACTGAGCTACTAACTTGAACACATGGGGAGATTAGGGGCACCAACCCTCCAACATAGTGGAACTAACCAATTATATAAAACTGTAGTATTTATTATTGGAAAAAAAATCTGCATAAGCACAGTTCAAACCCTTGTTATTCAAGGTCAACTGTAGTTTTGTTTCATTTTGCTGTCTCATTCTTCCCGCTTTGGGTCCTTACTCTCTGAAATCTGTAATTTGTGGAATAAGTAGTGCATGAAGACAAGCACCACTATGTCACATGGCAGAGTCACACGTGAAAAGTATGATTTAGTGGGAAAATTACAAGTAAAAATTTAGCAAATTTCCTTCTTTTCTCATCATCTCATGGGGAAGCTGGGTTATTGCTGCATGTAGACTTATAATGTGTCCCAGGAAAGTTATCTCACCCACTGCTTGGTCTACTTTATAATCAGGCAAACCTGAGAACAAACTGGAAGAAAAGATTAAAATATCAAATCTTTAAGGTTAAGCAATATTAATTTTGAAGCCAAATTTTCAGGTGAATATGATTAAGCCAACTACTGGCATTTATTGATATTGTGGAATTCTGACATTAGAAAGGTCCTCTTTCCCAAAACAGAGCCACCAGCACCAGCTACTTATTACATACTGGCTCATCAGTAAAGAGTTATATTTGTTTCTCCACAAATGTGCTTTACTATGTTATCTGTTGCTGTCATTTGTGATATTTCATTGTTTTCTTTGGTTTATTTTTATATCCCTGAACCAAAATCAAACTGTCTTATATGGTTTTATAAGTAGGTCTTGGCAGTATAAATCTTCTAGCTTTGCTCTCCAAAACTGCCTTGGCTCATCTTGATCTTTTGCAACTCAATATACATTTTAGAATTAACATGTCAATTTTCTAAAAACTCCTACTTGAATTCAGATTGGGAGTACATGAATATATATATGAACTTAAAGATAATTGGCATATTTTACAATTCATGAATCTAATATTTATTATATGCTTATTTTGTTGTTACTTGTAAATTATGTTACTTGCCTGACTTTTTAATTTTGATAATTATATAAAGTGATTTTCTAGTATTGAACCATTTTTGCATTCCTACAATAAAATCAGGTGGTCAGAATGAGAGCTAAAAAAATACCAATATTTGTGCAAAGTAGTATTTATATAAATCTTTATTGAGAATTTTGCATTATTTGATTAGTTGAAGATGACTAGTAATTGTACTTCTGGTAATGTAATCTTGAAAAAGTTTTTCACATGTAAATAGATATGTACAAGTATGTTGTACAATTTTAGAATATTAGTTTGTCAGTAAAAATAAAATCATTTGCAGAATGTTGTTATGACAGGATATCACTTATTCATTTTCATATCATACACAAACTAGTAAGATGATAAGTGAACTTTACCTCTGCCAGTATTTTTTAATTTTATTTAAAAAGTTTGAAGCAAAATGATAAAAATGCACATACTTGTTAATTCTGACAACAGGATGAAGATCTTTATTATAGCATTTTTTACTTTTCTGGATTCTTAAAATATTTAAAAATATTTCTCTTTGTTCAGCTAGAAACTCTTCTGCATTTTTTTTTTTTTTCCAGATCTCTTAAAAAACAATGTGTTGTGTTACTATCTCTTCTTAGATACCTGGTGTATCTTCCTTGTTATTTTGTTTCAAAAATTCTGGCTAGCATTATTCATGTGTAAATGGATGTCATTCCACAAAGATCTGCTTTACACATCTGGAGCAACATGGATGTGTTCCCTGATAAACAGATTTCCTTTTGTTTATCAGGGATCCATAAGCCAGCGGCAAGCATCCATTTAGGCTGTCTCT
The DNA here is from genome assembly GCF_019320065.1 of Cervus canadensis. Classification (NCBI taxonomy): domain Eukaryota; kingdom Metazoa; phylum Chordata; class Mammalia; order Artiodactyla; family Cervidae; genus Cervus; species Cervus canadensis. Next base: position 24,712,883 of record NC_057391.1, read on the forward strand.
GCACTGTACTTCCCAATCTACTAAATTCATAGGCCCAAAGGAAATCAGGGCCTGTGGGAGAAGACTCAAATATTTGGACACTTCTTCCATCTCACAAAAAAATAAGATAAGAAGCTATCTCAATTTGCCAACCATAGATTCATTTGTCTCAGAGACTCATAATGTTTATTATCTCTGTTCATCTGACTTTCAGCAACAAATACAGAATGACTCCTAGATTGTTAATGCTCTATATTCTAGTTACCCAGTTTCATTTCTCTTAGTCCTGCTAAGATCATGGTATCCAGTCCCATCACTTCATCGCAAATAGAAGGGGAAAAAGTGGAAGCAGTGACAGATTTCCTCTTTTGGGGCTCTGAGATCACTGTGGATGGTGACCACAGCCATGAAATTAGAAGACGATTGCTTCTTGGCATGAAAGCTATGACAAACCTAGACAGTGTGTTACAAAGCAAAGACATCACTTTGCTGACAAAGGTCCATATAGTTAGGGCTATGGTCTTTCCAGTAGTCATGTCCAGATGTGAGAGTTGGACAATAAAGAAGGCAGAGCACCAAAGAATTGATGCTTTCAAACTGTGGTGCTGGAGAAGACTCTTGAGAGTCCCTTGGAAAGCAAGGAAATCAAACCAGTTAATCTTTAAGGAAATCAACACTGAATACTCTTTGGAAGTTTTGATGCTGGAGAAGAAGAAACTTTGGCCACCTGATGTGAACAGTTGACTCATTGGAAAAGACCCTTATGCTGGGAAAGATTGAAGGCAGGAGAATAAGGTGACAGAGGATGAGATGGTTGGATGGCATCACTGATTCAGTGGACATAGTGAGGGATAGGGAAGCCTGGTGTGCTGCAGTCCATGGGGTTGTGAAGAATCAGACATGACTTGATGACTGAACAACAGCAATGAGCCCACAGATCAAAGAACAAAATGAGGCTGATGAACTCTTTCAGCTTTTGTCTGTCTCTCTTTCAGTTCTTGATGATAATCTTGCTGGGTAGAGTATTCTAGGTTTTTTTCTTTTTCAGTAATTTATATCATATCATTCCCTTCCAGCCTGCAAAGTTTCTGCAGAAAATTCAGCTGATAATCTGATAGGGGTTCTTTTGTATATGACTCTTTGGTTTTTCTCTTGCTGCTTAGAATCTCTATTCTAAAGATAGAATTCTCTATCTTTAATTTTTGTCATTTTAGTTATGATATGACTTGGTGTGGGTCTCTTTGAGTTCATCTTGATTAGGGTTCTCTGTGATGAATATCTGACTATTTGTCTTCTACCTGAATATCTGTCTCCTTTTTTAGTCTCAGGAATTTTTTAGGCATAAATTCATCAACACTGAACACTCTCCTTGACAAAGGCAGTGTTCACTCTAGTGGGGAGTTGTGCCAGAGGTAGAGGGGCCAGAGTAGGTGACTGGCATGGGCAAAGGTACATGTTGGAGTGTTTTCTGGGAACCAGCCAGAGCCTGACACAGTTTCAATCTGCTTCCTCTTCCTGGTTCCTGGGAGTAAGAAAGATGTATGTGCACTTCACCAGTGGGTCTGGGTTTCTCACAGCCCTTATAAGTTCCACTGGTTTTCAAATCAGCTAATGGGACTCATCTTCTCAGGGTCAGACTCCAGAGCTGGGGTGTCAAATATGTGATTTGAACTGCTCACTCCCCAGGGAGGATCTCCAAACCCTGATTCTTCTGTGTCCCCTCTGATGGGTTGTGAGTCCTGAACTGATCTCTTCTCTTCCCTTCCTACCCAATTCTGTGTGTATCTTTCTTACAATCTTGGTTGTACAAGAGGCTTTCTGCCAGTCTCAAAGTTGTTTTCAGTGAGAATTGTTCCACGTGTAGATACGTTTTTGATGTGTTTCTGGGGGGGAGGTGTGATCAGCATCCTCCTATTCCACCATCATCTCTGTCTACTCCTTCTATATTATTTCACTTAAAACATTGGGAAAATTTTTCATTAGTGAAACAAATGTTCCTTTGTTTCTTTTTTAAAGGGAATATTTAAATTATAGTTTTAATCTCTTTGAAACACAATATATACATTTTCTTTCTTCTCTTGCCAGTAGTATAATTTGTGGTTTCAAGATTTGCTTGTTTCACTTAAGTTGTCCATTAACAAGATTTGGGCAAAAAGAGTTAAATAGGTACTTCACAAAAGGGAATATTCAAATGGATAATAATCATATGAAAAGGTATTCCCTATTACTAGTAATCAGGGAAATGTATTAGTTTATATTATAACAATTAGTATTGCTATGTACGTAAGAACATAGCTTTAAATTTAAAAAGGTTGAGAATATCAAAGTCTGTGAAGGATATGGAACATCTAGAATTCTTGTACACTGCTGGTGGGAGGATAAATTGGTGAAACAGCATTGGAAACTGGCAGTTTCTAAAAGACATGCCTACCAAAGAGCCAGTAATTTCACTGCAAGGTATACACCTAAAGAGAAAGAAATGATCATGTCCAAAAGAAATGTACAAGAATGCTTATAGCAGATTTGGGAATAACACATTAACCTTTTAACAGGTATGTTATTTTCTTAAGTGTATCTAAACTATGAATACATGAAGTAATGAATATGTGAAGCCGTCAATATAGAAGCAGAAAAAAAGTACTTTTGTATACTATTGACCAGGCTTTTCACTGAAATCCCAATACAATTCAACAAAATAATTGGTTGCATAGGCCATTTGTTGACATAATAAACACTGGCAGTCAAATGTGAGAAATAAATTAGCTGCTGTTTGACATGGAAGAAATAAAAAAATAGCAAATCTCTTTAATTTTAACCAAATTTTAACCAGTTTGAACTCTTCTGGAACAATGCAGTTATGGGGGAGCTTGAAAATCCAAGAGGAACTAATTACAGAGGAAAATAGAAAGGTATCAGAGGAATGTGACTCTTAGGAATAAGTTATTTCCAATATTTCCAATTAAATTTGTTATCTTGACTTTTATTCAGATAATATGATTTAAAAAAGAGATGTTTATGGCTAGGAAAGTTTTTTTAAAGAAGTTTTCTAAAATAAAGTGAATTATAATATAATTAATCTTGTCTCTTATATTTATAAGTCCTTCTTACTTCAATTTTTGAAAATTCAATTTTATCTACATTTTAAATAGACACTCAGTTTTTATATCCATGTCTGCTTTTTGAAATGTGGATGTATTGTTTGGTTGGTAAAGCCTTATTTTTGTCCCTTGTTATTGGGAAAAACTACACACTAATGAGAGAATTTGAATACTCTAGCTTGCCAACTACATGTCCTTTTAATTGCTGAGGGAATTCAGTTATAAGATGCCAGACCTTCCCAAGGTCATTAATTGACACATTTTTCATGTTGTCTTGTACATTTTCAAGTAAAATTCTCCTTTATTAGAATTTGCACATACAAAAAGAAGATTAAAGAAAGTGGGAGCAAGTGAAAAAAAAATTCTAGAAGAATCTCAGTGATTTTCAGTCACAACTCTCAAAGCAGGTACAAGGTATGGAGAAAAAATTAGATATTTTTATGTTTGAATATATTACATAAAATATTTATTCAAACATCTTTAATTTTAAAAATAAATATCTTTATTACAAAATATTAGTGATATATCAAGACATATAGGAAAACATAACCAGAAATCTAATTCTACTATCCAACTAAATCACCAAAACTTTGCTGTGTATGATCTCAAGCTATATTTTTATGGAAATTAATTTCTTTTTTCCACAGGTTCAAACATCACATATATTTTCTTAAACATTTTATACTTCACTTTGTCTTATTTTTTTTTACATGGCTCTTGATATTGTCCTGTTGACTCATAAAAAATTGATATTAAGGACATATATATTGACTGTTTCTCTCCAGTTCAGCTCTTGCCTCTTACAAATTTTTTTATGTTTTTGACATAATAGTTTACTCATCCTCACTGAATAAAATCTATTGACTTTTATTTTTGCCTTTTACATGATCCTAACTCAGTACTATAACATAACAAAATGAATATATTTACTTATAGGTTTATCTTGATGGTACCCAATACTAATACAAAAGAGTATATATATTCACTTATATATTTGTGTCAGTATTTTATCATTGAAATTATTGTTGAAATATTTAAAATATTTGAATTTATTTTTCTTTAAGATATGTAGCTAACCAGCCATATTTATTCTCAAATAACTGTAAATTTATCCTTAAGAACATATTTTTAATCTATGACTATTTTTTAAATTCTCAGGTTTCTTACAATCACTTCATTACTCTATCTAATGTTATGAAACTAAAATATCATTTTATTACTCTGCTCTGTAATACATTTTAATATCAGACTTCATTGTCCTTCACTTCAAGAATTTTTCTCATTATTCACAGAGGACACTTTGGAACGGCTGAAGGGTAAGGGGACAGAGATAGCGTCCCGACTTTCTTGAAGTTTCTTTGTCAAAGTTGATATACAACTTAGAATATGTTTCCAATTCTGGCTATGTATGATTGATTGCCAAATCCACAATCACCAACTTAGAGTTTGCTTTCGGCAGTAGATGATAAACTGGCACAGCAAGTTAATGTCACAAGTTTCAGGTTACTTATGGATAATTTTAAATATTCCGTTATAGCTGTGTGTAAAATAAATGACTCTCTGATTCAAAGCTTTTGGTAGCTAAATGCCAACTACATTTTTGAGAGCATTTATCCAGGACTAGACTCTAATTCAATTTTATTAAATTTTACAGAATTTGAACTTATAAAATTTACAATGTTTATTAAAGTTTATATGTTAATATGTCAGAGGTAAGCAGTCTTGGTAGTTTAGTGAATTGATAGTTCTCTGAAATTTGTATGAAATATTTCATTAAAATATTGCAACAATTTAAAATATAACATTTACAAATTTATTGGTTTTTTTCCATTTATTTTTATTAGTTGGAGGCTAATTACTTTACAATATTATAGTGGTTTTTGCCATACATTGACAAAAATATAACATTTACAAATTTAATATGTCATATATTTTCTCCAGATCAGCACATATACATTTCTATTTTAAAATAACTGCCCCAAAATAAATAAATAAATTAAATAATCCCACTAATAGTGGGATTTTGAGGAGCTTCTCGATTTTTGGTTATTAAAGACAATGATACAAACAGCATATGATTATGTTTCTTTGAACACTTAGCATATAAATCCCATAAGAGGAGGTTCTCCATTAAACTATAGTAAAATCTTTAAATCTAAGACATAGTGCCAACACCCCTCCCAAAATATATATAGGGCCAATATCAAAAAGAGAATTATTAAACTCTATCACATTCTGTCAAAATTAAATTTATTTTTAAATGTGATAACTAAAATTACATATTTTACTATAACTTGCATTTCCTTAATTATCGGTAAAGTTGAGCAGGCTTATGTTTAAAGATATTTGAAGTTCTACTTCTGTGAATTGCTAATCCATATGTTTCTTCCACTTTTTCCACTGTTTCTTTAACCTTTTTTTACTGATCAAAGGTAACAGTTCTTAGTTTCATTTGTTGAAAGTATATTCTCATCTCTTTTTTATGATCACTTTTTTATTTTTTACATTTAGTAAAGTTAATCTACTAGTCTATATCTTCCTAGAGTTTAGTTTGCACACCATATCTAAAACATTTTTAATGAGCTATTTTTAATGGGCTAAAATATGTACCTATGTTTGCCCTTACTGTTTTCATAGCTGTATTTTTACAAATCTAAATCTTTTACACTTCTGAGATTAATTTTCAAAAGAGAAGTGAAATTAGAGGTTTGATCTTGCCATTCCTGATTGCTAAGTAGCTGCCCCATTATCATTTACTATTTCCCTTACTGATCCCCAAATCTATCTCTATTATATATCTCATTTACCTATGTGTTTGTGTCTAGGTGTGGACAATACAATTGACTCAACACATCCTGGAGAAGGAAATGGCAACCCACTCCAGTACTCTTGCCTGGAGAATTCTGTGGACAGAGGAGCTTGGTGAGCTATATATATAGTCCATAGGATCACAGTCGGACATGACTGAGCTACTAACTTGAACACATGGGGAGATTAGGGGCACCAACCCTCCAACATAGTGGAACTAACCAATTATATAAAACTGTAGTATTTATTATTGGAAAAAAAATCTGCATAAGCACAGTTCAAACCCTTGTTATTCAAGGTCAACTGTAGTTTTGTTTCATTTTGCTGTCTCATTCTTCCCGCTCTGGGTCCTTACTCTCTGAAATCTGTAATTTGTGGAATAAGTAGTGCATGAAGACAAGCACCACTATGTCACATGGCAGAGTCACACGTGAAAAGTATGATTTAGTGGGAAAATTACAAGTAAAAATTTAGCAAATTTCCTTCTTTTCTCATCATCTCATGGGGAAGCTGGGTTATTGCTGCATGTAGACTTATAATGTGTCCCAGGAAAGTTATCTCACCCACTGCTTGGTCTACTTTATAATCAGGCAAACCTGAGAACAAACTGGAAGAAAAGATTAAAATATCAAATCTTTAAGGTTAAGCAATATTAATTTTGAAGCCAAATTTTCAGGTGAATATGATTAAGCCAACTACTGGCATTTATTGATATTGTGGAATTCTGACATTAGAAAGGTCCTCTTTCCCAAAACAGAGCCACCAGCACCAGCTACTTATTACATACTGGCTCATCAGTAAAGAGTTATATTTGTTTCTCCACAAATGTGCTTTACTATGTTATCTGTTGCTGTCATTTGTGATATTTCATTGTTTTCTTTGGTTTATTTTTATATCCCTGAACCAAAATCAAACTGTCTTATATGGTTTTATAAGTAGGTCTTGGCAGTATAAATCTTCTAGCTTTGCTCTCCAAAACTGCCTTGGCTCATCTTGATCTTTTGCAACTCAATATACATTTTAGAATTAACATGTCAATTTTCTAAAAACTCCTACTTGAATTCAGATTGGGAGTACATGAATATATATATGAACTTAAAGATAATTGGCATATTTTACAATTCATGAATCTAATATTTATTATATGCTTATTTTGTTGTTACTTGTAAATTATGTTACTTGCCTGACTTTTTAATTTTGATAATTATATAAAGTGATTTTCTAGTATTGAACCATTTTTGCATTCCTACAATAAAATCAGGTGGTCAGAATGAGAGCTAAAAAAATACCAATATTTGTGCAAAGTAGTATTTATATAAATCTTTATTGAGAATTTTGCATTATTTGATTAGTTGAAGATGACTAGTAATTGTACTTCTGGTAATGTAATCTTGAAAAAGTTTTTCACATGTAAATAGATATGTACAAGTATGTTGTACAATTTTAGAATATTAGTTTGTCAGTAAAAATAAAATCATTTGCAGAATGTTGTTATGACAGGATATCACTTATTCATTTTCATATCATACACAAACTAGTAAGATGATAAGTGAACTTTACCTCTGCCAGTATTTTTTAATTTTATTTAAAAAGTTTGAAGCAAAATGATAAAAATGCACATACTTGTTAATTCTGACAACAGGATGAAGATCTTTATTATAGCATTTTTTACTTTTCTGGATTCTTAAAATATTTAAAAATATTTCTCTTTGTTCAGCTAGAAACTCTTCTGCATTTTTTTTTTTTTTCCAGATCTCTTAAAAAACAATGTGTTGTGTTACTATCTCTTCTTAGATACCTGGTGTATCTTCCTTGTTATTTTGTTTCAAAAATTCTGGCTAGCATTATTCATGTGTAAATGGATGTCATTCCACAAAGATCTGCTTTACACATCTGGAGCAACATGGATGTGTTCCCTGATAAACAGATTTCCTTTTGTTTATCAGGGATCCATAAGCCAGCGGCAAGCATCCATTTAGGCTGTCTCTGCACTGTACTTCCCAATCTACTAAATTCATAGGCCCAAAGGAAATCAGGGCCTGTGGGAGAAGACTCAAATATTTGGACACTTCTTCCATCTCACAAAAAAATAAGATAAGAAGCTATCTCAATTTGCCAACCATAGATTCATTTGTCTCAGAGACTCATAATGTTTATTATCTCTGTTCATCTGACTTTCAGCAACAAATACAGAATGACTCCTAGATTGTTAATGCTCTATATTCTAGTTACCCAGTTTCATTTCTCTTAGTCCTGCTTATAATTAGAAAACCGTTTGGCCTTTTTTTCACTTACATGATCCTTACTATTATTAGAGTTCAAGATGGTAGACCTTATTTTTTTGTCTATGGAGGATGAATACATCTATTTCTCAAAATCTAAAAAAGGTGGCAAGGAGCTTGCATATTCTCTCACCAGCTGAGATAATCACTTTTCTTAAGATTAGCCCAAATATGAATCACATATTGATAGTTTCAATTTTCTTCAAACATCTTGGTTTATGGCAGATATTCCTCATAATTTTTGTTAAGAAATTGTGTCTATCTCTTTCAAAAAACTGGATTTATTGTTGATTCCTTTTTATCCTTTTTAAGCATTTCAGTGAATTTTGGGAAAAAAAGTTAAGTGACTATGCACTTATCTTTCAAATTTAACTAACAGACTTTTAATTTTGATTTTGTTTTAGGTAATATATGCCAACAGCCAAACAAATGGAAAAACAAAATCACTCTGTAGTGACTGAATTTATTTTGCTGGGACTCACAGAGTTTCATGAGTTACAGATTTTATTTTTTTTTTATTTTTTTCTATTATTTACATAGCCATTTTATTAAGTAACCTCATTATTATCTTGGTAGTGAAATTGGACCCTCAATTACAGTCTCCAATGTACTTCCTACTGGTCAACCTGTCCTTTATTGATATGTCTCTGGCTTCCGTTGCTACTCCTAAAATGATTGGTGACTTAATTAGTGAAAATAAGGCCATTTCCTATGAAGGATGCATGGCCCAGATTTTTTTCCTTCACCCTTTAGGTGGAAGTGAGATGATGTTGCTTGTAGCCATGGCAATTGATAGATTAATTGCCATTTACAAACCCCTTCATTACAAAAATATTATGAGCCACCGTATTTGCATCAGACTTGCACTTTTCTCCTGGACTACTGGGTTTGTGCACTCTGTTAGCCAAATGGTTTTTTTTTGTTGTTGTTGGTCTTGTTTATCTCACAAGACCTCCAAAAATTATGTAGAACTCTCCCAGAGCCCTCCTCAGGGCTGGGGGCGGGGGACGTCCCTAACTCTAGCCGAATGGTTTTTATAGTGACTTTACCATTCTGTGGCCCCAATGTTGTGGATAGTTTTTTTTGTGACCTGACTCAGGTGATCAAACTTGCCTGCACTGACACCTATATCTTAGACCTATTAGTCATTGCATTTAGTGGACTACTTTCTTTGTTCTGTTTCATATTTCTGTTCATTTCCTATAGCATCATCCTGATAACTGTCCATCATCACTCCTCCAGTGGATATTCCAAGGCCATGTCCACTCTTGCAGCCCACATCACAGTGGTGGTACTATTCTTTGGACCTTGCCTCTTTATCTATATATGGCCATTCAGCCATGTTTTCATAGATAAGATCGTCTCTGTGTTTTATACAATTTTTACTCCCTTTTTAAATCATTTACTCATTTAGGAATAAAGACATTAAGAAAGCAATAATAAAAATAAAGACCAAGAATGTGAGTTCCAGATCAGCCTTTTAACTTAAATATTACACTCATCAAAGGCATCATAATTGTTGTCATCATCCAGAGACACAGGTATAAGATTTTACATCAAACATAAGTAATATTTTGGGAAATTATTACTTTTCCCTACACAAGCATATATGCAATAAAGCATTCAGAATTGTACATCCAAGTGCAAATAATTCCAATATATTATCATTCATTTATGTTGTAATTTTAAATTTTTCTATAAATTCTTAGATTTTAAAATACTGTTTGTTGAGTTCTAACCATGTCTGAGGCACTTTGCATGCATTTTCTCTTAACCTCACACAATGAAAATAGAGAATATTATTTATATTTATCACCAGAAAACTGCACATTATAAAATTTAACAAACTTGTCACAGAAATTGTAAGTACTAGACCTAGAATTAGATCCTACATGTAACTACAAAATCTATGCCTTTATAACTAAAAATATTTTTATATAAATTTTAATTAGCATTCATACATTTTTGTTTCCTGTCCTCTCCTTTACATGTCATAGTTCCCAATAATTAAATCTGGGCTGGTGCACTGGGATGACCCAGAGGGGTGGGATGGGGAGGTAGGTAGGGGGGTTCAGGATGTGGAACACATGTACACTCATGGCAAATTCAAGTCAATGTATGGCAAAACCAATACAATGTTATAAAGTAAAATAAATTAATTAATTAATTTAAAAAAATAAAGAGTTTGGTGAACCACATAATGATAATAATAATAATATAATAATAATAATGTTTGTGACATGCCTGGCAGAATCTTGGTATAGGAAAGATAGAAAAGACTTGTAAAACTGAAGCTGAGCCTGGGGATGGTAAGTGAAGGGAAGAAAAATTGGCATATTGGAAACAAGTGCAGGAAATTAAAAATTTGCATTTAAAAAAATTAATAAGTAAATCTTCCCAACAAAGGTTAAAATGATTTTTTATTCATCTGAAAGTAAAAAGAAACCAACAATTTCTGTTTCCTTATGCTTATGATTCAATAAAAAGAGTTTATTAAAACAGCTAAGAGCAACACGCTGCTGAATAACCAACAAATCACAGAAGAAATCAAAAATGAAATCAAAATATGCATAGAAATGAATGAAAATGAAAACACAACAACCCCAAACCTATAGGACACTGTAAAAGCAGTGCTAAGGGGAAAGTTCGTAGCAATACAGTATTACCTCAAGAAATAAGAAAAAAGTCAAATAAATAACCTAACTATACACCTAAAGCAACTAGAAAAGGAAGAAATGAAGAACCCCAGGGTTAGTAGCTGGAAAGAAATCTTAAAAATTAGGGCAGAAAAATGCAAAAGAAACAAAAGAGACCATAGCAAAAATCAACAAAGCCAAAAGCTGGTTCTTTGAGAAGGTAAATAAAATTGACAAATCATTAGCCAGACTCATCAAGAAACAAAGGGAGAAAAATCAAATCAACAAAATTAGAAATGAAAATGGAGAGATCAGAAGAGACAACACAGAAATACAAAGGATCATAAGAGACTATTATCAGCAACTATATGCAAATAAAATGGACAACTTGGAAGAAATGGACACATTCCTAGAAAAGTACAACTTTCCAAAACTGAACCAGAAAGAAATAGAAAATCTTAACAGACCCATCACAAGCACAGAAATTGAAACTGTAATCATAAATCTTCCAACAAACAAAAGCCCAGGACCAAACGGCTTCACAGCTGAATTCTAATAAAATTTAGAGAAGAGCTGACACCTATCTTACTCAAACTCTTCCAGAAAATTGCAGAGGAAGGTAAACTTCCAAACTCATTCTATGAGGCCACCATCACCCTAATACCAAAACCTGACAAAGATGCCACACAAAAAAGAAAACTACAGGACAATATCACTGATAAACATAGATGCCAAAATCCTTAACAAAATTCTAGCAAACAGAATCCAACAACATATTAAAAAGATCATACATCATGACCAAGTGGGCTTTATCCCAGGGATGCAAGGATTCTTCAATATCCACAAATTAATGTAATATACCACATTAACAAATTGAAAAATAAAAACCATATGATTATCTCAATAGATGCAGAGAAAGCCTTTGACGAAATTCAACAGCCATTTATGATAAAAAAAAAAAAAACCTCCAGAAAGCAGGAATAGAAGGAACATACCTCAACATTATAAAAACTATTTACGACAAACCCACAGCAAACATTATCCTCAATGGTGAAAAATTGAAAGCATTTCCCCTGAAGTCAGGAACAAGACAAGGGTGCCCACTCTCACCACTACTATTCAACATAGTTTTGGAAGTTTTGGCCACAGCAATCAGAGCAGAAAAATAAACAAAAGGAATCCAGATAGGAAAAGAAGAAGTGAAACTCTCACTGTTTGCAGATGACATGAACCTCTACATAGAAAACCCTATAGACTCCACCAGAGTATTACTAGAGCTAATCAATGAATATAGTAAAGTTTCAGGATATAAAATCAACTCACAGAAATCCCTTGTATTCCTATACACTAACAATGAGAAAACAAAAAGAGAAATTAAGGAAACAATTCCATTCACCATTGCAATGAAAAGAATAAAATACTTAGGGATATATCTACCTAAAGAAACAAAAGACCTATATATAGAAAACTATGAAACACTGATGAAAGAAATCAAAGAGGACACAAATAGATGGAGAAACATACCGTGTTCATGGATTGAAAGAATAAATACAGTGAAAATAAGTATACTACCCAAAGCAATCTATAGATTCAATGCAATCCCTATCAAGCTACCAATGGTATTTTTTCAGAGAACTAGAACAAATAATTTCACAATTTGTATGGAAATACAAAAAAAACTTGAAGAGCCAAACAATCTTGAAAAAGAAGAATGAAAATGGAGAAATAAACCTGCCTGACTTCAGTCTCTACTACAAAGCCACGGTCATCAAGACAGTATGGTCTTGGCACAAAGAAAGAAATATAGATCAATGGAACAAAATAGAAAGCCCAGAGATAAGTCCATGCACCTATGGACACCTTATCTTTGACAAAGGAGGCAAGAATATACAATGGAGAAAAGACAGTCTCTTTAACAAGTGGTGCTGGGAAAACTGGTCAACCACTTGTAAAAGAATGAAACTAGAACACTTTCTAACACCATACACAAAAATAAACTCAAAATGGATTAAAGGTTTAAACATATGACCAGAAACTATAAAACTCCTAGAGGAAAACATAGACAAAACACACTCTGACATAAACCACAGCAGGATCCTCTAAGACTCACCTCCCAGAATATTGGAAATAAAAACAAAAATAAACAAATGTGACCTAATTAAAATTAAAAGCTTCTGCACAACAAAGGAAACTATAAGCAAGGTGAAAAGACAGCCCTCGGATTGGGAGAAAATAATAGCAAACGAAGAAACAGACAAAGAATTAATCTCAAAAACATACAAGCAACTCCTGCAGCTCAATTCCAGAAAAATAAAAGACCCAATCAAAAAGTGGGCCAAAGAACTAAACAGACACTTCTCCAAAGAAGACATACAGATGGCTAACAAACACATGAAAAGATGCTCAACATCACTCATTATCAGAGAAATGCAAATCAAAACCACAATGAGGTATCATTTCATGCCAGTCAGAATGGCTGCTATCCAAAAGTCTACAAGCAATAAATGCTGGAGAGAGTGTGGAGAAAAGGGAACCCTCTTACACTGTTGGTGGGAATGCAAACTAGTACAGCCGCTATGGAGAACAGTGTGGAGATTCCTTAAAAAACTGGAAATAGAACTGCCTTATGATCCAGCAATCCCACTGCTTGGCATACACACCGAGGAAACCAGAATTGAAAGAGACACATGTACCTCAATGTTCATCACAGCACTGTTTATAATAGCCAGGACATGGAAGCAACCTAGATGTCCATCAGCAGACGAATGGATAAGGAAGCTGTGGTACATATACACAATGGAATATTACTCAGCCATTAAAAAGAATACATTTGAATCAGTTCTAATGAGGTGGATGAAACTGGGGCCTATTATACAGAGTGAAGTAAGTCAGAAAGAAAAACACCATTATAGTATACTAACCATATATCTGGAATTTAGAAAGAGGGTAATGATAATCCTGTATGCAAGATAGCAAAAGAGACACAGATGTATAGAACAGTCTTTTGGGCTCTGTGGGAGAGGGCAGGGGTGGGATGATATGGGAGAATGACATTGAAACATGTAAATTATTATATGTGAAACAGATAGCCAGTCCAGGTTTGATGCATGATACAGGATGCTCGGGGCTGGTGCACCAGGATGACCCAGAGGGATGGGATGGGGAGATAGGTGGGAAGGGGTTTCAGGATGGGGAACACATGTACACCCATGGAGGATTCATGTCAAGGTATGGCAAAGCCAATACAATATTGTAAAGTAAAAAATAAATAAATAAATAAAACTGAAAAAAAAATTAAAATAATTGATGATTATAGAAACTAAGACTGTTTTATACCTAAAATATTTATGGTCATTATATATGTATAGTATTTGTTGACAAATTTCAATTTTTTGTTGTTGTTCATTATCAAGGAGTTGTTGGAGGTTAACTTTAGAATTTTGTCTCTAGGATATGGGATATTCATGTGGGATTATGACTAAATTAGAGGAAATACCAATATCACACTGAGATGGACATAGTAATCAATAGAATTTTGTCTTTCCATTTGGAGAAAAGAGGGTGAATGTCTTAATTTGTATAAATCTTTAGGATAAGACAACTATTATTCCTTGGGAGTTTAAATAAAGATAGAATAAGAGTATTAAACATTTGAGAAGAGAGAAGGCATTTATCGAGAATCACAGAATTTTATCCTGACCAGTAACTTAGGGTGCATATTTAATCAAGAATAAAGGATATATATAAGTAATGAGGGATCTGGAGGAATATTTTATTTGGTCAGAATTCATAGTTGAAACAAAAGAGAAGCCCGAATTAAGTAGTTATTTTAAAATGTTATTCAAACCCATCATTTTAACGAGGGTACATGCATTTTAAGCTAACTGTAATCATTTAATTAGGTATGAAAAAATGAGAACATCTATTTATGTCTTTTAATATTAAATGATAAGTAGGTTTTGTTATTATTTACTACACAGATTATTTTAGGTACTCAATTAATCTGTGTGTTGCCTGGTCATGCTATATGGCATTTAAAGTTTCTGGAGAAAATGTGAGTTAACCAATGACAGTGGGGGATCAAAAGCAGTTCTCTTCAAGGTTTGAACAAATTATTATTCAATAAACAGCTATCTCTCTGTATAATAGCTTAGGTGTGCTAAAGTAAAGGGGAGGGAATATTTAAAGATTATATTATCTTATTTTAGCTCAATTCATCCTCCACAACTTCATTAGGGCTTTAAAAATGTTTCTGTGAATAAACCTTGGATTGAAGACCATTCTTATTTTTAGAATTCATGTAAATGATTATAAAAAGACAGAATTGATAATTATACCCACAATATGAACTTTTTCTTAGCTAAATCACAAAGTATTAATAAAAGAACAATGAGATACAGAACTGACAGTAAACTGGTCACAATATTTTAAGTTAGAAAAATTATTTCACAATATGGATTTACTTTCATCTTTATCAACAATGAATGTGACAATATATATTGTACCTTGATAAATTAGCTTGTCATCAAAATTAGTAAAACACTAAAAACTAAATATATAAAACATAAAGTAAACCTCTACAATTTTATTTGCAATATTATTATTGCAATAATTTTGCAATATTATTGTTACAATTTATTGCAATGATAACCAATGGAAGGCTTTAAATTTTAACTAAATGTAGTAAAAAGTGTTTCCACTTATTACTAATACCAAAAGAACAAAAGCCACATTCCACAGAGAAATTACTTGTATTTTCTACCATTCTATAAAAATGATTAAGATGAGCAGTATGACAATAAATAAAATACATTCCTTATCAGCAAATGCTACTGAAAAGCACACAGAAACTATTTCTAATTATCTGCAAATTAAGTGATAGAATAAATTATGTCTTGGGAGGAGTTTTGCCTTATATAAGAGTTGAAAGATTTTAGCACTTGTACATAGAAATTCTTATCAATAATATTGAATCATATAAAAGCTGGTCTATGACAAAAATCTACATTAAGCCCTTGGTTGAATACTGAATTTGATTGGCATTAAGTAAGAACTTGCAGATAAGATACAGATATGTCAACCAATTTGAAAGTTACTCATGACATTGTCGGCAAGTTATTGAAACAGACTTTGAAGCCTGCTGTGCAAAGTACATTAGGATGATCAATATGATGAACTGCATAAAAGAAACAAACTCTTATAAAAGAAGAATTTACTGTAAGATTTTATAGTAAAAAGGGCAATGACAATGAAAACATATTTTGCCATATAAATATTCTCTGAAACTCTCATAGCAAGGTAAATACATTTTTAAAAATATTAGTATTTTAATGATCATAAAACAGTTGTAACATTAATGTATATGAAGTTTGAAGTAATTTAATGTGAATTATTCTCAGTATATCTTTACAATTTTCTATTTCCTAAATATATTAATGTGCACTTAATGTGCGCTTTTAGGAGTAAGGGTGTAACATGTATAGACCAGTTTTTCCATTAAAGATGCAACGGTCAGAAAAGTTTAGAGATTATTCATCTGAAATAATACCACAAAATTGTTAGAAGGAAGGTAAGACTGTAGCTTGGGAATAATGTGAGGAAAAGGAAGTATCCATTAAATCAAAGCTGTCTGCACTTATAATATCACAAAAAACCAGTACTCTCATGACTATTTTAATCATTCCAATGCTCAAGGAAAGCAAAGCATATTACAGGACCAGAAATTAAGAGTGAACATCTCTCCTGGTCATGCTATCACAGCAGCCCCAATGTTTTAACTACTCCCAGTGAAATTTGGATTCCCAGGGCTCCAAAAAAATTTGCCTCCAAAGTGGTTCACGTCTTTATAAAAGATGCAGAAAACAATATCCAGAACCACATGAAGGGCACCAGAGAGAGTGAAAATTAGATTTCTAATTTCAAATAACGTCTTGAACACATTGTTTCTCATAATGCACCTTTACAGCAAGTAAGTGAAAACATTATAGAGGATTAATTCATTACAAATTTAGTACACTGAAGATGGTATTTTAATTAATTGTGTGTTGACTGGAAGGAAAATACTATGGTTTTCAAGACATGGAATTACATACTTATTTTACAATGGATTATAATCAACAATTTCCATGAACATTTAAAAGGTATATGCTCTCAAAATGATATTGCAAATAAATTTGGTGGTATATGGTAAGAGATTAAGAATGATGAATAAAATTAAGCAACATAAATTCCTGAGCATCCAAATAATTCATACTATCATTGAAAACAGTGGAAAAGCTAGAAACTCATATTATTTTTTGCAGTATATTTTTTTGCAGATTTCTTTTAATAAATTTCAGGTATACCCAGTACATATAGATAAGAATATCATAATTAGAGTTGGAAAAGAAGCTGGCAAGGGAGAATTAATGAACTAGATATTTAGGTATTTAGAACTAGATATTTAGAAAATCACTGTTTGAAACTTATGGTTATACCATATATACATAGGGCATTTTAAAGAGTAAAGACAAAGAAGCCCTTACAGGATGTTCATATTCAGGAATCTCATTATGAGTATTTAAAATAGTAATAATATCAAGAAATCTATTTAACAAAACAGAGAAAAGTAAGCTCCCAAATAGATGTCATTCAAAACCATAAATTCAAATAGGAGCCTTTAATAAAAGTTTAAAACTAGATTGTATTGGATTGCAGTGTGACAATAATTGTCTCCTGGTGAAATAAATTTGAGGACAAGCAGCTGGACAGTATTAGAAAACCCAATTTAAAAACACTAAATTAAAATATTAAAGATAATTTTAATTTAATAATAAAAGCAAAAAATGCATAACAGTTTTATTGAACATAATCACCTAATATAAAATAACCCATTTAATACACATTTTAATGATTATTATTCTATTTACATAGCTGTGCAAGAATCACCACAATCTTATTTTACACAATCTTATTTTAAATCATTTTCACCACTGCAAAAAGAAAACTCACGCCCATCTCCAATCGATCCCCAGCTGAAGGGCTACTAATATGCGTTCTTTTATCAAAGATTTGCTTTTTCTAGCATTTAATATAAGTGAAGTTACAAAGCATATAGTCTTTTGTGTCCAGCTTCTTTTATTAAGCATATTTTTCAGTTTTATCTGTATTTTAACAAAAATACCTATAGTTTTAGAAAAAGGTGAAATTAGTCAAGATAGAAATTATGCTTAGTATATTTAAATATCTATAATAAAAATGGGAGAAAATATTTATTTGAGTTAGTTATGCTTGTAGTGTTTGTTGTTCAGCTGCAAAGTTGTGTCTGACTGTTTGTGACCTTATGGACTTCAGCACACAGGGCTCCCCTGTCCTTCACTATCTCCTGAAATTTGCTCAGATTCATATCCATTGATTTGGTGATGCAATCTTACCATCTCATCCTCTGCTACCCCCTTTTTCTTTTGTTATATTAAGTAATTTATGTCTTATATACACATGAGCCAGAGTAGAAATATTTATTTTCAACAATTTACTAAAACAAGTCTTGACTCCTTCCTTTCCTAATAGAGATTTATATGGAAAAGTCTCAGGATTATATAAGATTTGTATGAGTGACTCAGATTCAACACATGCCCTCTCTGTGCCCATTCTGTGTCCAGCCATGAGCTTATACATACACCATCTCACCTAATAATCACTACATTTCCTCAGGGTTGTCCTACCTCTAAGACTTGGGAGAATTTAATTAATTATGGAGATCTTGATTTTTCATTTACTAAAGAGAACAAAGGATTACAAAGTTCCATCCTAACTCTAATATACTGTGATTTTGTCTTCAAAATCCTGCAAAGTGCATCATAAATTGAGTAAAGGTAACTAAAACAAAATGTGCAATTATTTAAGAGGAAGACAATTTTCTTCATTGATAGGATTTTTGTCTAAACTATATGATAATTTATTTCTTTTCATTTGTATAGTCTTTTTACCTTCACAATATAGAAACAGGTATGTTAAGTGCAGAACCAAATAAATATTTTGAGAAGCTTGCTTAAAAATGAAAGAGAGGAATAAGAGACAGAAATGCTGGGAAAGTCATCAACACAGTAAATTCCAGCTTTCCCTCTGAAATAAAAGGCCAAAATAAATCTTTCTTAATCAATTATGTTTAACTAAATTAATTTCATTTGCAAGTTTTTCTGTTTTTACTTTATTGTGGGATATAAAATTCAAGGTATTGCTTCCCAAATGATAGCTGGCATGTTCATTCTTTCTAACAGTTATCAAGCCATGTCACTTCCCCAAAGTGCATGCAGTTATTTCAATTTCTGTCACAAAAGTCTCAATAGCAATATTTCCGGTCACTCTCATGATAGTCATGTAACACAACCATTATAGAAGGCATGGTGTGGAGACTGTCCTCTGCATGCCCCTCCAGGCCCACAGTTCACCATTTAGCAACTCCTGGAGGTTGACCTACAGGAACTACATCATTTTTCACTTTTATTTCCCCTAGTTTGTAGACACTGACTATTTCTTAAAAATATTGGAGGTAAGATAACAGCTGAGATAATTAAGGTTGGATAACGGTGATAAGATATTTTGACAAGAGACCAAGCAGAGCTGAAAACAAGGAGAGACGTACAGGTCATTGGAGAAAAGAAAACAAACATTTCCTAAGAATCTTTAAAACTTAATTCAGTCACTTTCCCAAATACACCACTCTTTCTACTCACTGTTATCAATTCTTTTCTTCTTATAAATCTCCAGTCTTTAAGACTTGTCCTTATATTTACTGACCATGAGTACTTTTCATTTTACTCTTTAAAATGGTTTGAAGATAGAAACAAACAAGCTTGAAGCTGTGTCTTAAAAGTGACACTTGGAATTGGTTGCCAATTTTAAAAAATCTTACAACATTTTTCACAACATGTGCTAAATTAAATATTTTCTTACGTGTCTTATTGCTAATTTTTGATTGATAATTAACTCTAGATGGTAAACTCCTGAGATACCAGGTTCTGATTCCTTTTGCATAAGAAAAAAAGTGCAGTTAATTACATAGAGGGATTCCAAATACTTGTTGAATCATATCTGTTATGTTCATATAAATGGAACATATTAATTTAATCAATATTTAATAACTTGACCATAAATATTCATTCCTTTATGTTTGGAGGGAATATGGTGTTTTGCTACAAGCCTAGATGCTGGTGTGAGTAAGTCATTTAAAACATCTATGCCAAGTTTCCTTTAATACAACATTAGGATAATTTTAATAATGGGGTTGTTATGCTCATAACAGTAAAGCTTAACATATGTGAAACACAACACAGTTTATCACATAGTGATCACATAATGATAATTAATTTTGATCACTCTACATCCTAAGAATGACATCTAAAAAGCTCAGCAAAGAAAACTTAGTGTGATATACTACAACCAAAGCAATATCTATACATTAGGATTGAATCATTTCACTATTTACTCTAAACCACGTCATGCCGTTTGCACACAACACCCAAACTCTTCCTGTGAACAGTGATGATAAAAGGATTTGAGAAAGCAATACAAAAGATCTGAGATTTAAGACTATCTATTTTCATATCACCAATTGTTATTCATCAAATAGAAATAAAAAATTGTTGGTGTTTTTGTTGAAGTTCATTTGATAAGTTGTGTTTGACTCTTTGCAACCCCATGTCAGTGCTAATTGTGGCTTTTTTAAAAAAAAAATCTCTTTGTATATAAAGAACATCTGGAATCTTTCTGAGTTGAGTAAATGGATCTGAAAAATGGATCTGTAGTGACTGAGTTTCTTTTACAAGGATTTTCTGCAGGATGGGAACTTCAGATTGTCTTCTTCGTGACATTCTCCTTGATCTATGGGGCTACTGTGCTGGGAAACATTCTCATTATGGTCACAGTGACTTGCAGTTCCACCCTTCATTCTCCCATGTACTTCCTCCTCGGAAACCTCTCCTTTTTGGACATGTGTCTCTCCACGGTCACCACACCCAAGATGATCAGAGACTTGCTCACTGAACACAAGACCATCTCTATATGGGGATGCATGGCTCAGATGTTCTTCATGCACTTGTTTGGAGGTGCTGAGATGACTCTTCTGGTAGCCATGGCTTTTGACAGATACGTGGCCGTATGTAAACCCCTGCACTACAGGAAAATCATGAACCACAGGTTACTGAATGGGTTTGTTATACTTTCATGGACAATCGGTTTTATACACACCATGAGTCAGATGGTATTAACGGTAAACCTGCCTTTCTGTGGCCCCCGCATCATAGACAATATATTTTGTGACCTTCCCCTTGTGATTAAGCTTGCGTGTGTGGAAACGTACACCCTGGAATTATTTGTCATTGCTGACAGTGGACTGTGGTCACTTATTTGTTTCCTCCTCCTGCTTGTCTCCTACACTGTCATCCTGGCCACCGTGCAAAGAAGATCATCTGGAGGCCTCTCCAAAGCCCTGTCCACACTGTCTGCCCACATCACTGTGGTCAGTCTGTTCTTTGGGCCGTGTATCTTCATCTATGCCTGGCCTTTCAAGAGTTTTGCCAGCAATAAAGTCCTTGCTGTATTTTACACTGTTATCACACCCTTATTGAATCCTGTTATTTACACCTTGAGAAATCAGAAAATGCAAGAGGCCATGAAAAAATTAAGGTTCCAAAATGTTAGCTCCACATAGAACTTTTAGATTTTAGAATTGTGTAAGTAATCCAGCTTTCAAATATAATGCTAATATAATTTGAATACATATGTAATACATGGCTTTACTTTCTTATTTTAGAATCACAACTGATGCAGAAAAAATTAATGATAATATATTTTAAATTTACACAATGCTGTTATATAATGATAATTAGTGATCTCAGCAAAATAGACATATAAAAATCATTAAATACTTTATAATACAGGCAATATATATTTGCTAGGGAAGAAATAAATATAAAAACATGGTGAATACTGTTAGAGATTACTTTAAGTGATATGGGTTGTTAATGACAATCATAATACTATCATTTATACTCATAGTCATTTATAAATAATTATCATTCATACAAATGACAGTCATTTACACTATCATTAAATGAGACACCCTAAACAAATAATGATTGAAAGAATTTGAACCAATCAGAGAAAACGTAAGAATAAAAAATTATATTTAACAGTATCATAAATATAAAATGCTAGATTGAACATAAGATTACAAAGGGAAAAAAAAATAGAAGGCAATTTCAATAGAACTGCACAGAGCAGCCTTAAAACCAAACGCTCTAAGAAATGCCATTTGTAGGCACAATTGACTTTCAAACCTAAGGAAATAAAAGTAGAAGAACATTTTTTAAAAATTTTATGTAGTATACCATGTAACTTGTTCTTTCCAAGTGCTTAAACTATGGTTCAATTGTCTTTGGTAAGCTTGCAATTTTTATTGCAATTATAAGCAAATTAAGCTTGTTAGTGTTGAGGGGAAGGGGGCATTTCTTGCTGAATTCAGAATCCTAAACTTATTGATGGCTGATCTTAAATATTCTTCCCCAATTCAAGAGACCAAACATTTTTTCCTGTTCTAGGCAATAGTTTTGAAATTAATCCTAAAGAAGCATGTAGATTTTTTTCTCCATTCAGTGCATCCTCAAGCTCATCCAGAGTGATGCTGTTAAGGCACAATGCTCGGATTCTTTGCAGCATGTTGGGAGCCTGTTTGTTTAAACTTTATGGCAAGCTAAATTCATGCTTAGTAGTTCACAAATGTCAAAATAACCTATAACACATTACTGATCAGAATGCTCATAAAAGATTACCAGTGAAACAGTTTTATACTATTCCTAAAATTGTCTCATAAAATTATGATTATTTCTCTAAGATGGCTATAATCAAAAGGTGACAAATAACAAGGGTTGACAAGGATGTAGAATAACTGGAACCCTCATATACTGCTGATGGAATACAAAATGGTGTAACCATTTTGGAGAGAATTTTGGCATTTCTTCAAAAATGTTAAATATAGAATCACCATGTGCCCCTGTCATTTCATTCCAAATACACCCTCAAAAAATTAAGGCACATGTACACCCCAAAAAGTTATACTAAAATGATTGTAGCAGCTTTCATCATACTAGTAAAAATGTTAAAACAACGCAAATGTTCATCAACTAATGAATGGATAAATAAAACATGCTATATCCATACAATGGAATATTACTTGGCAATAAAAATGAATCAGGTACTGGCATATGCTACACTATGCATGAATCTTGAAAACATTTGTCTAAGTTAAAGAAATGAGTCACTAAAAACTACACCTTACATGAGTCCATTTGTATGAAATGTCCTTTAGAGGCAAACCCTTAGAAGCAAAAAGTAGACTAATGGTTGCCTAGAGCCGGAAGTGTGAGGGAAGCAAGGATGTGGTCTTTTTAGACTGGCTTCTCTTCAATGTTTTCAAGACTCGTTCATGTCACAGCTTACCTCACTAATTGATGTTAAGAATGACATGAGCAATATGAGAAGAGGAATCCCTGGACCATTGCTCTCCAACAAACACACCAATTTAACAGCAATTTGAGGACAGATTTTCTTTGTGAGAACTCTGAAACCAATTGAAAGTCTCTTTTACCCCTGGAGAATGAAAAACCAGACTCGCCAAATCAGGCAAGGAGATTCAGGTCTTGCTAGTCTTGGAGCTCTGACAGGTCTGTCACAGTCTGGCTGTCTGGGGGAAGACAGAGGCAATTAGCTGGGCCAGTTATATCACTGATCCTCCATAACTCAGCACAGAATGAGTGGATAAAAAATTCCAGCTCTCAGCTTCCACCTGTAAAGGAAAAGAGTTAATTTATGGATCTAGCATCCCAACTTCACAGAGGCTTCCCAAAGAGCTAGTACTTATCTCACTAGGCTTGGAGCTGTGATGGTTCTGACAGAGTCCAGGTGCTGGGGGACAATGGACACGGCAGGTTGGGCTTCTAGAATGCCAAAGCTCCACCACATACCTCACCACGATCTGTCCACAGAGTGAGAAAATAAAAATCACTGCCAAGAGGCATGCTTCCTCCTGAGGAGGGAAACCATTGGCAGAGGTCTCCAGAACCTCTGTTCAGGTTTATTGGTGAGGACCCCCACCTGTACAAGGCCAATCTGTGAAGACTGGCAGAGGTGCATGCATGGTCTAATGTTTAGAGACCAACACAGAGAATCAACAGAGAACCAGGCAAAGACATTCTAAATAAAGAAGCAAGGTAAATCTCCAGAAACTGACAGTGATGAAACAGAGTTCATGATTTACCTGACTGAGAATTAAAAACAACTGTCATAAAGATTCCCTTTGGAATGAAGAGAACAATGCATGAATACTCCCTTCAATAATAGTTTCATGACTCCCTTCAATAATAGTCTCATGGCTCCTGCCAGAACATGACAGTAAAATCTCACAATTACTTTAGTATACAGTCTCTTTTGTTTTTATCAGGCCCAGTGTATCCCAGGGGTTATGCTGGGCTTCTACTCTAGTTATTATGCAGAAGAGGAAGTTAGTCCAGGCCTAAAAGATGACCTATTTCCTTGCAGAAGCAAGGCCTCTGAAGCTCCTTGAGCAGAAAGTTCTAGCTCATTCTGATGTTGAGGAGTCTGTAGAAGCAAAGTCTGCTGGGGCATTTATCCAGACGTACTCACTCGATATTTCATGGTTTTAAATTTTTCCCTACCAGTGCTCTGACCTTATCATGATACACATGCCTAGAGTGTTTGTACTTTTTTGGATCTGTGTAACTGTGGAAGATCCCCTACAGAAGGGAATGGCAACACACTTCAGTATTCTTGCCTAGAGAATTCCATGGGCAGAGGAGCCTGGTGGGCTACAGTCCATGGGGTTGCAAAGAGTCAGACACTACTTGAGTAACTAACAGTTTCAAAGGTGAGGGATATTCTAAAGGTATAGTATACTTGTGTAGCTCTGTTAGATCTTCAGCATCTTGCTTGTCTGTGTCTCCTTATTCAGGAGACAAGGAACTCTTTGTAAACTACCAAAGAGTTTTTAAGTCCTTACACCTAACCTTTAACGTTTGTTAGTTAATGGCTTTCAATTTCTTTTATTTCAAGGTATCAATCCAACTTAACAATAAGCAAACAACTGCACTATTTGTAGGAATTTCTCCTCTCTTTCTTTCAAATAAAAGAATCATTCACCTGCAATAGTATTCCTTTCCAACAGGTTGTATTCCTAGATCACCACCCATGAAATATTTAGCCATCAGCCAACTACACTAAGCCAGGGCCTATGTCCCATCTATCACTTGTGTGAATGCATGCTCACTAACTCAGTCATAGCCAATTCTTTATTAGCCCATGGACTGTAGCCTGCCAGGCTCTTCTGTCCATGGAAATTTCCAGACAAGAATACTGGAGTGGGTTGCCATTTCCTCTTCCAGGGGATCATCCTGAGCCAGGAATTGAACCTGCGTCTCCTGCATTGGCAGGTGGATTCTTTATCACTGAGCCACCTGGGAACCCTACCATTTGCAGTGAAATCTTATTGGCCACCAGGCCAATTGATTCAGCTACAAGTCCCCATTTTCATCTGTTTCTCAGACCACTCCCAGTACCAATTATGTTAATTTAGGTCTTCTGAGAAATGGATACCAAGATGAGGTTACATTCATAGTACATTCACACAGTGGAATAAAACTCAGTAATAAATTTAAAAAAAATTTAAACTTATACATTAAAGTCTGGATACATCTCTAAAAGACTGTTATTTTAGGGAGAAGATACTCAAAAGCATACACATTGTAAGAGTTTATTTAAAAGAAATTCAACAATAGACAAAACATATTACATGAGAGAAATGAGAATAGTCCTTATCTCTGCTGGTGAATGTTTATTGCAAAGCAGTTGAAGGGAAATTTTTGGTGTGAGAAAAATATTGAGAAATTTGACAAGTGTGGTAGTTTCATAGACGCCTGCACAAGGAAAACAAAATTTTCAAACTATACATTTAAGATTTGTTCATCTTAACATCTATAAATTATTTATCATGTAGATAACAGAATTTAAAAGGTTGGCTTTAAAAAAGAATAGCAAAAATATCAAATAAAGTTATTTGGGATGGTATCCTTTCAATAGTTAATAAAAGAAAATTTGAGGGTGCTTTATGGAAATAATATTAATTATAATAGAGCAATATCTTGATTTGTTTTCTTACCAAAAAACTTTTTCTCCTTCTCCTGGGATGCAGCTATAAGCTCTTAAAGCCAAGGTCTAATTCATTTTCCAAGGTAAAACTAGGTGTGGCAGAGAGGAGTTCTAGTTTTACTGGTCCTAATAGATATTTTATTGTTTGTTTTTTATATTCTCTACATTTTGGCATTTTTGTGTGCTATATTTTTCTCTAATTTTGCCTTATATGTTAAAATTAAACTAGCAGTGCACTAAAATTAATAGCTTTTCAAGTTTTCTCTTTTTTTTCAGAAAAATAAATGTAATTCACTAGTAAATTGCGTATTGCCCTAGTCTTTCCTTTTCCCAAGCATTAAGACCACCATAACTGCCCATCTTTTATAAATTTAAGCATAGTTTAGAACATTTGACTTTTAGTTTATATTAGTATGTATATATGAACTTCTCAGATCAAACTGAAGAAAATTAGTCACGGAAGACATGGGTTATTTTATATGATGAGAAAGAGCTTCAGTGTTCTTCTTTGACATGGTAATTTGTCAAGTTTTTGGGGAAAATCAAATCCTGGGTCACAATTTTATTATAAATAAAATTAAGAGTTTAATAAGAAGTATCCCAGGGGTCCTATATATTTTAAAGTATTCAAGTTATTAATTGAGAACTTAGTTGACAATCAAGATCCAGTGATGAATGGTGGTATATAGGGTTCTTTTTTTATACTGAATTATCTCCTTTGATGATCTGTTTATTTCTTCAATACAAGCCTTTGACCATGTGGATCACAACAAAACTGTGGAAAATTCTTAAAGAGATGAGAATACCAGATCATCTTACCTGTCTCCTGAGAAACTTGTATGCAGGACAAGAAGCAGTATTTCTAACCTCACATGGGACAACTGATTGGTCCAAAACTGGGAACAGAATATGTGAAGACTGTATACTGACATTATCTAACTTCTATGCAGAGTACATCATGTGAAATGCCAGGCTGGATGACTCACAGGCTGGAATCAAGATTGCTGGGAGAAATATCAACAACCTCAGATATGCAGATGATAGTCACTCTAATATCAGGAAGCAAAGAGGAACTAAACAACCTCTTGATGAGGATGAAAGAGGACAGTGAAAAAGCTGGCTTAAAACTCAGCATTCAAAAAACTAAGATCATGGCATCCAGTCCCATCACTTCATGGCAAATAGATGGGGAGAAAATGGAAAGAGTGACGGATTTTATTTTCTTGGGCTCCAATATCACTGTGGATGGTGACTGCAGTCACAAAATAAAAAGGCGCTTGCTCCTTGAAAGAAAAGCTATGACAAACCTAGACAGTGTTTTATAAAGCAGAGACATCACTTTGCTGACAAAGGTCCATGTAGTCAAAGCCATGGTTTTTCCAGTAGTCATGTACAGATGTTAGAGGTGGACCATAAATAAGGTTGAGTGCCAAAGAATTGATGCTTTTGAACTGTGGTGTTGGAGAAACCTCTTGAGAATCCTTTGGACAGCAAGGAGATCCAACCAGTCAATCCTAAAGGAAATCAGTCCTGAATATTCATTGGAAGGACTGATGCTGAAGCTGAAACCCCAATACTTTGGCCATCTGATGCAAAGAACTGACTCAATGGAAAAGACCCTGATGCTGGGAAAGATTGAAGGCAGGAGGAGAAGGGGATGACAGAGGATGAGATGATTGGATGGCATGACCAACTTGATGGGCATGAGTTTGATGAACATGAACAGGCTTCAGGAGTTGGTGATGGACTGAGAAGCCTGGCGTGCTGCAATCCATGGGGTTGCAAAGAGTCAGACATGACTGAGCAATGGAACTGAATTGAACTGGTGTAATGCTACTACACAGGAATATTTTCTTCAAAATTTTCAGCTAGGAATAAATAAGAACAAGCGAATAATTGCAGAGTAATGAAATATTTCTAAGTTTAAAATAACATAAATTTAGGAACTAAAATAGAAGAAAGAGAAATAAGTTTCTGGAATGCTAGGAAACAACGAGCAAGCCTGAATCATGGAAGACATGGCTGGAGCAGAGCTTTGAAAAGGCAGGGTAGTGCAGGAGAAACAGGTATCAGAGAATAACCTCATGGCTGCCTTTTATTTTGTATTTCTGCCTTCAAGTCATCCAGTAAACATGCCACTGAGACACCAAACTTACCAAGTAGCTCTCCTATGTCCCCTGTCTCTCCTTTAACTTTTTCTTTTTTGGGTTTCTTCTATGTTATTTTCTAAGCTGCTGATTATCTTCTGCTTTTAATACCTGAAATTTATGATTCAGTGAAATACAATTTTAAGTTACAAGTTGTGTTACACTATCAAGTACTCTGTGAATTTACTAAAATATTAGAATCTCTTTGCAGCTACTCATGCCTTATTTGCTAACCTGGATATACACAAGACTGACTGGTATTACATCTTGTAAAAATGAAAATCATTTATTTTTCAAAATAGAAATAGCACTTGTAAGTATTTATGCACTCAGCATAGGAACTCCTAAATACATACAGCAAATATTAACAGACATAAAAGGACAGTACGATAATGGTAAGGACCTTTAACACACTACTTATGTCAATGGATATTCTTCAAGACAGAAAATAGTAAAGAAATATTGGTCTTTAATGACAGATTAGAACAGAAAAACTTAACAGATATTTACCAAGCATTCTGTCCAAAATCAACAGAATATATATTTTTTCAACTGCACATAGAACACTCTCTAGGGTAGATATCAAGTTAGGCAATAAAATAAGTCTCAATAAACATAAGAAGATTGAAAATATATCAAGCACATTTTCCAATAATACCATAATGAAACTACTGATAATTTTCTTTGAAATATTAATAGCCATATAATAATCAATGGAAGGCTTTAAATTCTTCACTTAATGTAATAAAAAGTGTTTTAGAATGTTTCTTATTAATAGCAAATGAACAAAGCCACATTCCACTGAGAAATTACTTGTATTTTCTGCTATTCTGTAAAAATGGGTAAGATGAGCAATATGAAAATAAATAAAATACATTCCTTATCAGCAAACACCATGGGAAAGAACACACAAACCAATTCTAATGTTTGCAAATATAGTGATAGAATAAATTAAGTCTTGTGGAAAGGAATTTTGCTCATTGCAAGACTATGGGAAATTTTAACATTTGTATATGAGAAATTCCCAACTACAATGACTCTTGCAAAAAAGCAATATCTATGCAAAAACTCTACATTAAACCATGGGTTAAATGATGAATTTGACTAGATACATAAAGATTTGGAGATAAGGAACAGAGATGTCAACCAATTCAAAAGTTATTCAGGGCATCCCTTGTTATCAAGTTATCGAACAGACTTTGAAGCCTGTGTTGCAAACTATACCAGAAATATCAATATGATTAATTTAGTAAAAGCAACACCTTACAAAACAAGAATTTATTACATTTTATTTTAAAAAGGGTAATGATTATGAAAGGGTTTCCTAGGTGGCACAGTGGTAAGGATCCCCCTGCCAATGCAGGAGATGCAAGAGACGCAGGTTTGATCCCCGGGTCGTGGAGATCCCATAGAGTAAGAAATGGCAACCCACTCCAGTTTTCTTGCCTGGAAGATTCCATGGACAGAGAAGCCTGGCAGGGTACAGTCCATGGGGTCACAGAGTCAGACACAGCCGAGCACACAGCACAGCAGCACACAGAAACGATTATGAAGCTATTTTGTGCCAAGTATAAATATTCTCTCAAAATCTCATAGAAAGACACCTGAATAACAAAAACACTATATTTTAGGTAGCTTAAAGCAGATAACCATTAATGAATATCAATTTAAAATAATTTAACATAATTTATTTCAATTTTATCTTTTAAAATTTCTATTTCTGTAATATGTAAATACATACATAAGATGTGCTTTTATACAATATGTGTAGATCAATTTTTATATTAAGGTTTTGATGGACAGAACGGTTTTTTGATTATTCATCTAAAAAATTACTGCAGAGTTGTCAGAAGGAATGTAAGAAAATTTCTCGGGAGTGAAGTGAGGAAAATGAAGTGTGTGTTAAATCAAAGCTGTTTACACTTACACTATCACAGTCAACCAACACTCTCATGCCTATTTTAATCATTTCAACTTCCCACCAGAGAAGCCCCTCATATTCAAGAGGCTAAAGGAAAATTTGAATACTCCAGGAAATGACAGGAGAGTGACAGCATATTCCAGGATCAGAAATTAAGTGTGAACATCTTTCCTGGTCACACTATGGCAGAAGCCTCAGTGTTTTAACTACTCCCACTGAAATTTGGAGTCCCAGAGATCCAACAAATCTGCCTCCAAGGTGGTTCACATCTTTATAACACAGGCATAAAATAGTATCCAGAACCATATGAAGGGACTCACAGAGAGTGAAAAGTAGATTTCTCATTTTGAATAAACCCTTGAACATGCTTCTCTTAATACTGTGCCTTTAGAGCAGGTAAGTGAAAATGTTACAGAGAGCTAATTCATTAGAAGGTTAATACACTGAAAATGGTATTTTAGTTAATTCCATGCTGGCTGAAAGGAAAAGGTTTTGGATTCTAAGATATGAAATCACATATTTATTTCACAATGAGCTATAACCAACAATTTTCATGAAAATTTAAAAGGTATATATTCTCAAAATGATATTGCAAAGTAAAATATGGCAATAGATGATGTGATTAGGAATCATGACTAAAATTAAGAAAAATAAATCCTGAGTATCCAGATAATTCATACTATTATTGAAAATAACGGAAAACCTAGAAACTCATGGAGCAGAATAGGAATCATGCTTCAAGTGTCGGCAGAATATGTAAATATGCATATATAATGACAGTTGAAACAGGAGTTGGCAAGGTAGAATTAGGTAGACACAAACTAGATATTTAGAAAATCTCTGTATAAAACCTACCATTAATACAATGAGATTTTAAATAAATCTGAAAGAGTGAGAAGTCCTTACAGGATGTTCGTATTAAAGTGCAAAGTCACTTCAGTAGTGTCCAGCTCTCTGCAACCCTATGTACTGTATGTAGCAGGTCAGGCTTCTCTGTCCATTGGATTCTCCAGGCAAGAATACTGGAGTGGGTTGCCATTTCCTTCTCCAGGGGCTCATCTTGACTGAGGGATGGAACCTGGGTCTCCTGCATTGCAGGCAGATTTTTTTACTGTCTGAGCCACCAGGGAAACCCCTCATATTCAAGAGAATGAAGGAAAATTTGAATACTCCCCGAAACAAATTATGAGTATTCAAAATAGTAGGAAAAGTATGAAGGAAACTGTTTAACAAGAGCAGAGAAGAGCAAGTTTCCAAATACTAAAGGAAGCCAAAAATATAAATTCAAATAGGGGATATTAATACATTTATAACTATTTTAACATTTATAACTATTTAACTATTTATAATTATTAATACATTTATAACTATTCGATTAGACTGCAGTAGGTCATTAATTATCTCACAATGAAATATATTTGAGTACAAGCAGCTCTATAGTACTAGAAAACTATAACTTATAAACACTAAATTTTAACAAGAATAAAAGTTAAAATATATATAATGGTTTACATTTTATTGAATATAATTCACATACTATACATTTACCTTTTTTAAGTATGCATTTCAATGATTATTATTATACTCACATATTTGTGTACCTATCACCACAATCTGATTTTAAATCATTATCATCAGCAAAGCCCATTGGCACTCACATCCCAACTCAAGGGGAGTACTGATATAATTTCTATCTTTATGGATTTTTGTTTTTCAATATTTCATATAAGTGAAGTTATATAACATGTAGTCTTTTGTGTTAGGTCTCTTTCACTTAGTTTTGAGGTTTGTCTAGGATAAGTGTGCATAGGTTTTAAAAAATATAAAATCCATCAATACAGAAATTGTTTGTTTTCTTAAAGTGTCTATAATAAAAGGGAAAGAAAATATTTACTTGTTACATTAAGTAATGTGTATTGTATACACATGAGCAAGAGCGGAAATATTCGTATCTGATAATAAAACAAGCCTTGGTTTATTACTTTTCTAATAGGGATTTCGGAGAAGGCAATAGCACCCCACTCCAGTACTTTTGCCTGGAAAATCCCATGGACGGAGGAGTCTGGTAGCAGGTCATGGGGTCACTAAGAGTCGGACACGACTGAAGTGACTTAGCAGCAGCAGCAATAGGGATTTATATAAATTATTCTCAGACTTTAATCTTGGATTTACATGAATAACTGACTCAATATATGCCTTCTCGGTGCTCATTCTGTGCCAAGCCAGGCGCTTATACATACACTATCTCATCTAATACTCACTACGCATTCTTGGGAGTGGTCTTGCCTTTAGGACTTGGGGCTGGTGCTGCTGCTAACTCGCTTCAGTCGTGTCCGACTCTGTGCGACCTCATAGACGGCAGCCAACCAGGCTGCGCAGTCCCTGGGATTCTCCAGGCAAGAACACTGGGGTGGGTTGCCATTTCCTTCTCCAGTGCATGAAAGTGAAAAATGAAAGTGAAGTAGCTCAGTCGTGTCCGACTCTTTGCGACCCCATCAGATTTTCTCGGCAAGAGTACTGGAGTGGTTTGCCATTGCCTTCTCCGTAGGACTTGGGGAGATTTACTTAATTACATAGAGCTTGATTTTTCATTTACTAAATAAGATGTGGAGAAAAAATGATTAGAAAGTGCTATCCTAGTGCTAATGATTACTTTTCTACCTTCAATTTTCTCCAAAGTGGGTCATAAATTGAATGAAAGCAATAAAATGAAATTGGCAATTAATTATTCAAGAGGAATAAAAGTTTCTTTACCAATACATTTTGTTGTCTAAGCTATATAATAATTTCTTTCATTTCATTTATATTGCCTTTGTATTCATAATAGAAGAACAGGTCTATTAAGTGCAGAAATATTTTGAGAAGACTTGCTCAGGAAGAAGAATAAGAGACACAAATGCTGGGAAAGTCATCAACTTAAATGAATGTCATCTTTCCCTCTGAAATAAAGTAAAAGGCCAAAATAAGTCTTTTTAATCAATTTTTGCTTAATTGAATTAATTTCATATTCAGGTTTTTCTGTCGTTAGCTGTATCATGGGTTGTAAAATTCTGTGTAGCATAGGAACTATGTGAAAAATATAGTCCCTTTTTCATTAACAGGAGCATTTACAAAAGAAACTTTTCTTTATGTTTAGTTTTAAAAAAGAAGAAAATATAATTCTGGAAGTAAAAAAAATAACTCCATGTGACAAAGGCAATGGTTCCCAAATTATAGCTGGTTTCATTTTAATAGTTAGCAAGCCTTGTCATTTCTCCATAATGCATGCAATTATTGCATTTACTGTCACAAAAGTGTCAATAGTAATATTACTGCTCATTTACATGTTATTCATGTAGCACAACTCTTCATAGAAGGCTTAGTGTCATGCTGTCTTCTGTGTACTCCCCAGGTCCACAGTCAACATTTTAGTATCTGTTCTGTATACTTCTAGAGGCTAACCTACAGGAACACCATTATTTTTTTTTTTCCATTTTATTTTCTCTAATTTGTAGGCACTAATCATTTCTTGAAAATATCTGATATAAGAAAGAACTTCTGGAACTTTTCTTGAGTTGAGCAAATGGATCTGAAAAATGGATCTGTAGTGACTGAGTTTATTTTACAAGGATTTTCTGCAGGATGGGAACTTCAGATTGTCTTCTTCATGACATTCTCCTTGATCTACGGGGCTACTGTGCTGGGAAATGCTCTCATTATGGTCACAGTGACTTGCAGTTCCACCCTTCATTCTCCCATGTACTTCCTCCTCGGAAACCTCTCCTTTTTGGACATGTGTCTCTCCACGGTCACCACACCCAAGATGATCAGAGACTTGCTCACTGAACACAAGACCATCTCTATATGGGGATGCATGGCTCAGATGTTCTTCATGCACTTGTTTGGAGGTGCTGAGGCAACTCTTCTGGTAGCCATGGCTTTTGACAGATACGTGGCCGTATGTAAACCCCTGCACTACAGGAAAATCATGAACCATAGGTTGCTGAACGGGTTTGTTATACTTTCATGGACAATCGGTTTTATACACACCATGAGTCAGATGGTATTAACGGTAAACCTGCCTTTCTGTGGCCCCCGCATCATAGACAATATATTTTGTGACCTTCCCCTTGTGATTAAGCTTGCGTGTGTGGAAACGTACACCCTGGAATTATTTGTCATTGCTGACAGTGGACTGTGGTCACTTATTTGTTTCCTCCTCCTGCTTGTCTCCTACACTGTCATCCTGGCCACCGTGCAACGAAGATCATCTGGAGGCCTCTCCAAAGCCCTGTCCACACTGTCTGCCCACATCACTGTGGTCAGTCTGTTCTTTGGGCCGTGTATCTTCATCTATGCCTGGCCTTTCAAGAGTTTTGCCAGCAATAAAGTCCTTGCTGTATTTTACACTGTTATCACACCCTTATTGAATCCTATTATTTACACCTTGAGAAATCAGAAAATGCAAGTGGCCATGAGAAAGTTACAGTTCCAAAATGTTAGCTCCACATAGAATTTTTAGATTTTAGAATTGTGTAAGTAATCCAGCTTTCAAATATAAGGCTAACATAATTTGAATATATTATACGTAATACATGGTTTTACTTTTTTATTTTAGAATCAT
The DNA here is from genome assembly GCF_019320065.1 of Cervus canadensis. NCBI lineage: Eukaryota > Metazoa > Chordata > Mammalia > Artiodactyla > Cervidae > Cervus > Cervus canadensis. The sequence continues at coordinate 24,747,555 of NC_057391.1, forward strand.
AACTGGTGCAGAAAAAATTAATGACAAAATGCTTTAAATTCACAGTTAATGCTGTTATAACACATAATGATAATTAGTTATCTGCAGCAAAATAGACACATAATGTCATTAAATACTTTATGATACAGTCAATATTTATTTATTAGTGAAGAGATAAATTTAAAAATATGTAGTGGTACTATTAGAGATTATTTTAATATAGATTGCTAATGATTATCACTAACTTATACTACCATAAATGTGGTATCCTGAATAAATCATGATTAAAAGAATGCTAACACCAAAGGCAAAAATTTAATTCCAACCTCTTGAACCAATGAGATAAAGAATAAAAATAAATAAATTTGATAGTATAGTTAATATAAGGTGACAGAGTGAATATAAAATACCAGAAAGGAAAAAGAAATAATGGAAGGACAATTTCAATAGAACTACAAAGAGAAGCCTTGAAACCACATGCTCATAAGTGTGAAGAGTTGACTTTCAAATGTCAATTAACAAAAAGTACACTGATTTTATATTATATATCATAATTTAAGAATATTTGTCATAGAATTATATTCAACTCTATTTCTACATAATAAGCAAAAATATCTCAGTCTTACAATATAGCACACCTGATATTAAAGGAATCCTAACTAATTGCAAGGTAAATATACATTCAGTGGTAGATGGAATTATATGTCATTTGATAAAATATTATGTAAGATTTTTGTGTCTATCAATATAACTCGCTAGAACTCTTCAGTCCCTCGGTTGGCAAAACATATATAATTATCAAATCATTTAAAATATTTTTTAAATTAATTATTTAAAAAAGAAATTTATAAAAAAATCGCACCTGAACTCTAGCTTGAACTTTGAATGGCATTCCAGGAAAATACACCAGCATGGAACCACTGCCTACTTTGAGAACATCTATAGAATACCACTGCCTAGAGCCTGCTAGTAAAACTGAATTTGGGAGAGCACTGTGGACTAGACTTTGAGCCTGAACAGGGATGGCTCAGACTTCACTTGAATGAGAGCTCAGAGTCTGGGGAAAAAAAAAAGAGAGAAAATCAGAAGAAAGCCTGCCCAGCAGAAGCAGACAGCAAGGAAAAAAAAAAAAAAAAAAATGTCTCTCAAACTTGATTCTTAGTGGAGATGAAAATAAGTGCTTCCCTAGTAAGGGTTTGGCTTGTCATCAAATTCTTTGTATGTCTTGAAACATCAAGGTGAGAATTTTCTTTTAACTTGCAACTTCAAAGTGATAGGCTTGGGTATTTGGTAGAAGAAAACACAAGAGTTCCTGAAAAAAAAAACCGTGGTTTGAAACACCTGTTAAAATACAAAATTCAACTGAGTAAATTTGCAGATCTAATTGGCTTATTAAACAATTCATGTCAGGTAGAAAAGCTCATTTGCCAGAAAGATACTATGAGTGAGATATACGTGAAGCTTTGATAGTAAGGAGAGTGGGATAAGGAAAGGAAGTCATATGGAAGTCAAAAGAAGAAAGTTCATTGAAAGAAAGTAAAAGTTCAGGTGAAGTCTGAGCTTAGGCATTTTCCTTTGACTTGAACTTGTTGCTGGACAAGAAGAAAGTATTCTGTCTTCCTGCTGGGAAAGTAGAGCAATTGTCCTTCCTTTTTGGGAGAACTACATACATCTATTCCCACTGAGGCTACTGCCTGATTACTTCCTGTTTGGGGTAATTGAGGATAGATGGTAGGCCATGAGAGCTCCCTTTACAGGCCTTCCCAAATCCAATTTTAGTTAAGGTTTCCTTTTAATTTTCAGACAGGCTATACTTACTCTTGTAGAAAGATTTTAAAAGAGAACTCACAATAAAAGATGCTTCCATGGTGGCTCAGACACTAAAGAATCTGCCTGCAGTGCAGGAGACCCAGGTTCCAGCCTGAGGTTGGGAAGATCCCCTGGAGAAAGGAGTGGCTACCTGTTCCAGTATTCTTGCCTGGACAGAGGAGCCTGCTGGGCTACCATATTCTTGCCTGAAGAATGCCATGGACAGAAGAGCATGACTGGATGATAGTCCATGGGATAGCAAAAGAGCTGGACATGACTGAGAGACTTTCACACTTTCACAATAAAAAAAACCCAAGACAAGCAAACAAAAAGTTCAGCATAGTTGAGAATCTGGAGAAAGGGAAAAGACAATACACAGAATGGTAGAAGTCGATTATAAATCATGTATCTGATTAGGGATGTGTATCCAGAATACAAGAATTTAGAAAATTCTAGAATCAAAAGACAACTCAATTAAAAATGGGCAAATAATCTAAATAAATGTTTCCATAAAAGATATACAAATGGCCAATAAGTATGTAAAAAGATGCTGAACATGATTAGTATCAAGAGGAAACCCAAGTCAAATTCACAATAAGAAACCACATCACACCCACTGGGATGGCTATAATCCAATAGACAATTCCAAAGGTCAACAGGATGTAGAACAATTGGAACCCTAATACATAGCTGGTGAAACATAAAATGGTACAACACTTTTAAAGAAAATTCTGGCAGTTTTTCAAAATGTTAAGCATAGAGTTAACATATGACCTCGCAATTTTACTTCAAATATCAATGCAACATAAATGAAAACACATATGCACACAACAAACTGTAGACGAATGATTACAACAGCCTTAATCATAATAATAAAAAAGTTAAAACATCCCCAAGTGTTCACCAACTGATAAATGGATAAAACAAAATGTGCTATATCCACATTATAGAATATTACTTGGTGATTAAAAACCTCAGCTCTCAATTTCTCCCTGGGGAGGGAAAGAATCGATCCATGCACCTAACACCTCAACTTCTCAGAGGCTTCTCAAAGAACTAGAATCTATCTTATCAATCATTACTGAAAACAGAGATCCCTGAGAAATCTGTAATTATATAAAAAACCAATAAAAACAAAAACCAAAAACCACAACACAAGACACTGCATTTCCAGAGATATTTCATCTCTCTTGGACACTCTTTCCTCTCCCTTTGTCCTCTCTCTGCTCCTTTTTTTGTATCTGCATACATGCCTTTGTGGCACAGGCATCTCTGTGGGCATGGTTTCTTTGTCTCTACATCTTTTCTCCTATTTTTTCCACTATGTCTTTCCATTTTTTCGCTCTTTCCTCTTGTCTTTTCCAATTACGTTTCAGTCTGTCTTTCTGGGAATTTATATTATTATATTAATTTTACCCAAGCAAAATGACATACATTCAAAGTTATTTATTTGCAGCACAGATTATAATAGGAAAAAATAAATAACATTATTTTCATCTCTTTACCTCTTCTCCAACTTTTTATCTCCTACTGCATCTCTGGTTGAATTGGATATAAATTTGAATGAAAGTACATTTGATCATATATTGTATTCCTTTTGTAAAAGATGTTTGTTATTTTAATTTTAATGTGATGGATTTATTTCACTTCTTAAACAAAAAGCTGAATTAATATTTTACAATTAAGCATTTTTTCTTCCATATAACATTAATTTAGAAACTAAAAAGTCTTCGTTTTGCTATAGCTGAACACACGTTTAAAAAAGTGAATAACTATAAATATAAAAATCACAGTAGAATAATTCATTTGATACAGCATATCCCTAGAGAGACTATTCTACAAGACATCATGAAGTTCTCTTATTTAAGGAGAATTATTCCTGAAAAATATTTTGAGCATAATATATTCTCTGTCTAGCTCTTCTATACAGAGAAATGCAGGTAGTAACATATTTACCATTGATTTATTTTCACTATTTAACTTTTTATTAAACAACCATGCATTTTCATCACTTGTACGAATTGTATAATAAGATCTGAAATAATCTCCCTAGACTTTCTACTTTCATTATGCTTAATAAACGTATGTGCCATTCCATTATCACTGTCACTGATAAAATGTCAAATTCTAAATCCTAACAAGACCTGTGTGGCCCTAGATGGTACCTTTTTTGAACAGTTAATCCTTAAAATATTCTCATCTTTTCCTTTTTCTAATTTTAAATGACATTCTAATATTCCTACTGGAAGTACTCTGCAGGCTTAAAGTAGCTATAATACTCCAAACACCCCTTATTGTATTATAAGTTGTCGAACAGATTTAGAATTCATCATGTTTCACCACGAGAATATATATTTAAGGAAAAATTCTGGAATGATCAGTTAATCTCCTTTTCATCAGGAGGAAGATAATAGCCATTTGTTTGAGAGTAACACTGAACACCTGCTGAGGTGAAATTTTTGCTCAGTCTTTGTATTTGAAAGAAATTGAAAGGAAGAAGAAAACAGAAAACAATTCACACTGTAACTGTCGGACATTTGCTGCCTGAAAATGCATGATAATAGGATAATGTTGCAGGAACACAGAAAAGGTGAGATCTACATTCCAACAGCACTTTCTACCCTGCCCCTCAAATACACCTTCTGCCACATCCTCCTGGTGCTTAGTGTTACTTTAAAGAAAATAAAATCTCTATTTCCACTATTATAAAAAAGTATAAATGCCAGTAGCTTTAGAAGATGAATCATCTGAATTTAAATTGGGATATCATACAAATGATTTTTCCTCACGCTAAATCAGATATAAAGGAAGGAAGAATCAGAGTCCTAAGAGTCCCAGAAACTACACTGACTTCACAAGTTTGCAAATTTCTTGGATCCCACACTCAGTGGGCATGAGTGTTTTCTCTTGCATCCGGTCCTAACATACACAAACGTAAGGCTCCAAGTTAGGGATCTTAAAACAAGAAAGACTTGATTCACAAACCCTAGCTGAAATATTTAAGAAAACTTTACATGGGCACTTTCTTGAACATCCACAATCTTCTACCCTGAAATGATTCAGATTGAAGCCATCATCATCTTTGATGGAATAAACTCCAGGGCAATAACCAAAGATCTACTGACATAGTGTCCCCTTTATCATTTTTTTACCAGAATTTGTCTAATTACTGGATGTTTTAGTTCAGTCTAAGTAGATGTGAATTGGCTACTGAGAGTCTCGTTTGACCCCGTGGAACAGAAAGATGGGATATATTATTTCTCCTTTTTAGATTAAAAAAAGATTTTAAAGCACTAAATGACTTACCCAAGGTTATACAGTTACCAAACTATAGAAATAGTCACTTATATTAAATAGAATATCTTCAAATAATATTCATGATACTATATAAAATCTTGGAGTCTCAAAGGAAAATACAAATTTCCGTGATCTAATTTAACTATTCCATTTAATTTATAAGATACTGTGTGGGTGATTGTGCAATTGAATAAAATTTTACATAATCCTCAACTCTACTATCAATTATATATTTATTCTTCTGCCTGATCCACATTTCTTAAAGCTTGTAGTAATAGAAACAATATATTGTAATAAAATATAGAAATCAATACATTATCAGAAACCACATTGTCATATTTGAACTTTCATCTTGGCAAGGGTGGTATCAAGGAAATTAATTTTAGAGCACAAAGTCACTTCATATGTATCAGAATGAGTTAAAAACAGACAAAACATGTGAGAGAATGTGTGACTGAGTAACTAATGTGAGATTGAGACTGAGTAAATTTAAGAGGATAGAATTCAGGAGAAAAGGCCTAGCACAGAAGACCAAGTTAAGAATTTTCAGTCTATAGAAAATCCATTCTAAGTGAACACTTAGGAAGCACCTATCATGCTCCCTCTACCACGGAATGAGAAAAACAATCTATTATCTCAGAATTAATGAAAAAACAGGCATGGAACACGATGAAATAAAATACATATAAAGAAGAAGGTGAAAAATATTTAACACTGAAAGAATTTGGGCAAAAAGAGGGAAAAGAAAGAGAATGATAAGGAAGGAAGCAAGGAGGAAGGGGAAGCAAGAGGTATAACAAGCAAGAGAAATTGCAAGAAAAAAATAAAAGAATAAAATTGAAAATAAAAGAAGCTAAAGAAAATATAAAAAGAATAATTGAGAAAATGAATGTATTAAGGTATAATTAACAGGAGGAGAATGGGAAATCATAAAAAAAACAAGAACAGGAAATAAATGGGGAAAGATTAAAGAGTGAGATGCCAGGATGGTAATCAGGTCCCCAGAGGGGAGTTGATCTGACAGCAGCTGGAAACTTAGGCATGATCGGTATTGCTTGTGGATGGATGTTGCAGGTCTGCACTCTGAGAAAGAGGGAAAAGAGATAGACATCTCTACCCATGCATCTTCAGTGCCAGATGTGTTTTTGTACCAGTTGAAATAACAAGGAATATTAGAGATGATGAGAGCATTCAGATCTCTAATTTAGCCTACGCTGACAGTACTTCTTTGCTTTATAGGATTAGGACAAAAGCTTGTCCCTCTAAGATCCATTGTTTGGGGCTTTTTTTTTTTTTCATAATTCTTTTTTTTTTTTTTTTTTTTACAGAGAAACAGTCATCCTAGGCACATCTGTCCTTTATCTCTGTGAAGAACACAATTTGAGGATCACTGGAATAGAAGGTATGTACATGAGAATGGGAGAAGAGGAGTGAATTTAAAATATTAAGTGGTATAGATTTTCATTTGCTAATAACAAATAGGGGGTAGAGGTGGATGATAGAAAATAAAAGCAAAGGTAGAGTGGAAGAGCTTGTAACTCACAGTGATCCCTCTGTCCTGGAACTATTAACCTGAAATGCACAAAACGTAAGAACAGATAGAGGGAGCTGTTGACTTACTTTCCTAAGAGCAGCTTTCCACAGGCAGAATGAGGAATGAACGTGGAGACAAATCAGTGTTTAAGTGAATAAAAGAAAGAAAGAAGCTCCTAAATAATTTGAAGGTCACCAAAGATATTTTTTTTCTATTTCAATTTTCTTAGACTCACAATGTGTGAATATGTATTTTTATGCACAAATATGTGCCCATGAGTTATGTTTTGGTTGGTTTAGTCCCTTAGTTGTGTCTGACTCTTGCAACCCCACAGACTGTAGCCTGCGAGGCTCCTCTGTCCATAGGATTCTCCAGGCAAGAATATGGGAGTGGGTTGCCATTTCCTTCTCCAGGGGATCTTCCCAACCCAGGAATCGAACTCCAGTATTCTTGCTGGGAAAATCCCAGGGACAGAGGAGGCCTGCAGGCTACAGTCCATGGGGACACAAAGAGTCAGACACAACTAGAGCGATTGAGCACAGTGCAAATAATATTTATTGAGATATTAAAAACATATCATAAAATTTACCATTTAAACTGTATTATTCAGTGCTAAGTGTATTTAATGAGCTATGTGAGCATCAGCATGATATAATTTTAGAACATTTTCGTCACTCCCAAGAAATCTCATACTCATTAACAGTCACTCCAATCCCACTCCTATTCCTTGGCAACCACTCTTCTACTTTCTATATCTACAGATTTGCCTTGTCTGGACATTTTGCATAAAGTGAATTATACAACATGTGGTCCTTTATGACTGGTTCCTTTTATATAGCATAATGGTTTTGAGTTATATCCATGTTTTAATATATATCAGTACTCAATTCCTTTTTATTACTAAATTGCATTCCATTGTATGCATAGCATTTTTGAAAATCAACATTGTGTGTAATTAAAAATCAAGCGAAATATTGCTTTATGCCACATTGTAATATGTTGTTATAGTCAACAACCTTTCTTCTTTTATATCACTCATCTCAACAAATATGCACAGATATCATATATATGAATATTTATTTATAGAATGTTTCTACAGTTATAGTAATGTAAAACTTAGAAAGCAATCACAAATACTTTTAAAAATTCAAGCATGATTTATAATAATATATGGAGAACTTCCACTGTTTTTATGCACCCTAATGGATTATCTTGCTTATCCACTGAGATGAGCATATTCCATTTTGGAGACCACTATATAGACTAAACCTTAATTCTGGATGTCATGAACAGAATTCTTCTTTAGATCAGATTATAGCCCACAAAGACAAAGTATTTACATAAGCAAATAGTAATTATTTAAGCACCTAGATAAAATCATACAAGTTGATGGGGCCCTAATTAGTAACTTAATTGCCTGGAAATTCCCATGGACAGAGGAGCCTGGTTGGCTACAGTCCAGGGGGTTGCAAAGAATCAGACACAACTGAGCACACACACACAATCTGTTTAAACTGAAGAACACATACCTTTCCTCCCCTATCACTTACTAATTAGAATAAAAAAGACAAGTCATTGCAAATTTAAAATCTTAACTGAAACTGCTCTATTTTTTCTCATCTGTTAAATGATATATTAGACTACATGTTCTATACGGTCATTTCCAGATCTCGCTTTGATTTTATTAGTTGAGATAGTCAAAATATTTTGTATATTAGCATAAGCTTTACACTACAAGAAAATATTTGTGGGGATAGCATTTGGCTATCATCCTGAGATCTGAGGGAAAAGTAGACTGTGGATATATATGGTGAGCAAGTGAGACTGGACTAGTATTAATTAGGATTTAAGAACAGGGTGTGGAACACATGCAGGATTGGGGACCAGTCAGAGGTGTAAGTAGGGGAATGTGTGCTAAGTTGCTGAGTCATGTCTGACTCTTTGTGACCCCGTGGATTGTAGCTCCTCTGTTCATGGAATTATCCAGGCAAGAATGCTGGAGTGGGTTGCCATTACCTCCTCCAGGGGATCTTTGTGATCCAGGGATCGAACTTGCATCTCCAGTATTTCCTGCATTGGCAGGTGAATTCTTTCCCACTGAGTCACCTGGGATGCCCCAACTAGGGGAATCCTTCTAAGTTAGATGTAATGCAGTGTACTTGCTGAGATCCAGGTGACTAAACGGAGTAAGGTTGCACAAGGGCACCAAAGCAAAACACTGTAATGGAACTAATAAGGCACAAATTCTGAAAAGAAGGCACATAGCTGCAAGTCAGGAACTGGGAATTCTACAGGAACTGGAGGAAAGAAGCATCTGCAAAATATCTTTGGAGATGAAGAAGGGGACCAAAACTCAGCAACGAATGTAAGCTTTAGAGACAGTGCACCACGGACAACAAGACCAACAACCTGACAACCTTAACAATGACTAGTTTTGCTTTAATCAGGAAATTTCTAGTACACTTCAAGCAAAATAGCTTAGGAACACAATTACACAGAAACACACGCTTAAATAGGAATGCAAGTGTGGCCATAAGATCAGTGTCTTGGAGAGTCAGGAAAATGAAAGGTAGAAAGCTTAACTGAAAACACAGGAGAGCTATGATGCATAAACTGCATTCCGCTGGCAAAGTGCTGGATGTGGAAAATATTAGTTTTATTTGGAGAAGAGCTAGGGGATAGATGAAAAGGTGGTTATAACAGATGGTATTCTGCTCTTTGTTATTCCACAGACTGAGGACTGATGGAGAGGGAGAACAGCACTGAGGTGACAGAATTCATCCTACTTGGTCTGACCCAATCTCAAGATGTTCAACTCCTGGTCTTCACACTAGTCTTAATTTTCTACCTCATCATCCTCCCTGGAAATTTCCTCATCATTCTCACCATCAGGTCAGACCCTGGCCTCACAGCCCCCCTCTACTTCTTCCTGGGCAACCTGGCATTCCTGGATGCATCCTACTCCTTCATTGTGGCTCCCAGGATGCTGGTGGACTTCCTCTCTGAGAAGAAGGTGATTTCCTATAGAGGCTGCATCACTCAGCTCTTTTTCTTGCACTTTCTCGGGGCAGGGGAGATGTTCCTTCTTGTCGTCATGGCCTTTGACCGCTACATTGCCATCTGTCGTCCTTTACACTATTCTACTGTCATGAACCCTAGAGCCTGCTACGCCTTGCTGCTGGCTCTGTGGCTTGGGGGGTTTACTCATTCCATTGTTCAAGTGGCTCTTATTATCCACTTGCCCTTCTGTGGTCCAAACCGACTGGACAACTTCTTCTGCGACGTGCCGCAGGTCATCAAGCTGGCTTGCACTGACACCTTTGTGGTGGAGCTCCTGATGGTCTCCAACAGTGGCCTGCTCACCCTCCTGTGCTTTCTGGGGCTTCTGGCCTCCTATGCAGTCATCCTCTGCCATGTAAAGGGGCACTCCTCTGAAGGGAAGAGCAAGGCTCTGTCCACATGCTCCACACACATCATCATCGTGTTTCTCATGTTTGGACCTGCCGTCTTCATCTACACCCGCCCCTTCAGAGCCTTCCCAGCTGACAAAGTGGTTTCTCTCTTTCACACTGTAATCTTTCCTTTGATGAACCCTGTGATTTATACCCTTCGCAATCAGGAAGTAAAAGCTTCCATGAGGAAGTTGTTGAGTCATCACATGGTTTGCTGAATACAATGGAAAGACTGGAAAACCAAGGAAGGGAGTAAGTTCATTTGGAATTAAATATTTATTCATTAATGCACCGAATCAATCAATCATTTAGCAAATAATGTATTTATTCAACACTTTCAGGTTTCAGGCATTATTCTAAGTATATGAATGGGACAGGTAAGATTCCAGATCTGCTGTGACTATATTTGAGTAGATAAAGATAGGTTACACTATTAAACTGAAAAAAAGACACAATGTCTGAAAGAGATAATGCTCTGAAGCAAATTAAAAATAATGTCATGTTAGAGTTTGAGAGATGGTAGTTACTTTATTTTTGGTTGTTAAGCAAGATATTGAGTGGTATTTAGCTGATATCCAGATGATTTGAAAGAACAACCATGCAATAACCATAGGAACTGAATATTCTAGGCAGAGAGGATGACTAATACAAGGACACAAAGATCTTATAAGCTTGATATATTTGAAAATCATAAAGAAAAATAGACTAGCTATAGCATAGTTAGTGTGAAAGTGGAAGAAATTGAAGCTAGAGAGATTGGTACAAGAAAATCACATATTTTAGGTGATAAAAAAATGTTCAATCTATTCATTTTTCAAAGAGATGCCAAAAAAGGTATTAAGTAAAAGAGTGACTAATGTTTCCTATTTGATTTAAAGCAGGATTCTCGAGATTTTAAATAAAGGGTTTTGCGTAGTAAAATATCATTAAGTACAAAGTATCATGCTGTTACATAATCTTAATGGACACTTAAAGATGTAGTTGTTTGTTCCTAATTTGGTGGAGTGAGGTAAAGAAAGCTGTTATATCCTATGGAAAATGGTCATGAAAGAGTTTAACTTCATATTTCAAAGTTTTGGAGAGTTTTGTGGTTATTTGTAATGGTTATTTTTTAAATCTTAGAAAGGAATATGAGTTCACTCAAAAATCTTTTCACTTAATGCAATAATGATAGGTATTTGGTATATCAGTCATTATTTGGTTACAGATAACTAAACTTTTCTGGTTATTTTTTAAATAAGGTAATATAAGGCATTAGGTGCTTACAAAATCATGGAATGTGCTGTAAAGGTATATTTTGGTATGGTTCTCAGTGATAATCCCAAAACATTGCCAACAAATTGATATATAAAACAAGTTACTGGCCTCATAGCAATTATAAAGCTGGGGGATATAGAAGCAGATTGTCAACTATATTGATACATGTAAATAAGTACACAGTGAAAATTGACTGTACAAAAAATAGTAGCTACCTCATGGGACTTACATATATGACATATGTACTTACATGTATAAATGCAGGACAATAGTGAAAAATGAAAGATCACTTATATTTAATGATATTGATATGGTTAGATTAAAACTTGTTTTCTTGCCAGATGTTTTGTATTACTCTATTTTTTCTTTCTTTTGGTTTAATTGAAAAAGGCAAAGAAATGAGGGCTTCCTTGGCAGCATTCAGATGGTAAAGAATCTGCCTGCAATGTGGGAGAATGCATTCGATCCCTGGGTGGGGAAGAGAGATCCTTTGGAGAAAGGAATGGTAACCCACTGCAGTATTCTTGCCTGGAGAATTCCATGGACAGAGGAGCCTGGGGTCTGGAGGGCTACTGTCTCTGGGGTTGCAAAGAGTCAGACTGAGTTACTAACACACACACATAAACACACACACACACACACACGGAAATGAATTCTCTCCTATAGCTTACAGAAAGAAATGCAACTCTGCCAACACTATGAATTTAACCCAATGAGACTGCATCAGACTTCTGACCTAAAAATAGTGAGATAATAAATTACGGCTATTTTAAGTCACTAAGTTTGTGGTAATTTTTTATAGCAGCAGGAGGCAACCAGCACATCACATTTTAGTTAAACAATGACGTATTACTTTTCCTTTTCTGTCCTGTTACTTTTAATCTATGTATCTTTATTTTAATGATGGCTCCTTGTCTGTAACATATATTTTATCCAATATGATAATCTCTGTGTTTAATTGGGTTATTAAGCCATTTATATATATCATGATTATAGGTACAGTTTGGTTAAAACTGACAAAACATTCTATTTTATATTTGTTTCACCCATTTTTTCTGATTTTATCCTTCTTGTTTTTAGGGAAATTTTTAAGTATTTTCTATTATTAATTTATATTTATTCATATTAATAATGTTGACTTAGTAATCTTTTTCCTGTGATTTTTAGTGGTTAATCTAGGGCTATAAATATATATCGTACATCTTATCATTGTCTAATTTTGAAATTATATATTTCTGGGTGTAATATAAGAAAGTTACTGCATTTGCATATAGGGTTATCATTACCATCTTTATAAATTCCATATATATCTGTTAGTATGCTGTAATGTTCTTTATCTTTCTGGCTTACTTCACTCTGTATAAGGGGCTCCAGTTTCATCCATCTCATTAGGATTGATTCAAATGAATTCTTTTTAACGGCTGTGTAATGAGACACAGAAATACAGAACAGACTTTTGAACTCTGTGGGAGAATGTGAGGGTGGGATATTTCAAAAGAACAGCATGTATACTATCTATGGAGAAACAGATCACCAGTCCAGGTGGGATGCATGAGACAAGTGCTCGGGCCTGGTGCACTGGGAAGACCCAGAGGAATCAGGTGGAGAGGGAGGTGGGAGGGGGGATCAGGATGGGGAATGCGTGTAAATCTATGCCTGATTCATATCAATGGATGACAAAACCCACTGAAATGTTGTGAAGTAATTAGCCTCCAACTAATAAAAAAAAAAAAGAAAGAAAGTTACTGCAGTATACTTCCATTTACCTCCTCCCTGCTTTTATATTTGTGTTGTATATTCAGTGTCTACTATTTTCTTACTGAGCTAACACATTCAACAACACATTATTATTACTTTTGCTTTGCAAAAGTATTTATTTTTTAAAGAGACATATAATAAAAATTATCTTCTATTCTCTCCATGTTTTAGTTCTATTGGTAATTTCAAGTGCACTAATCTTTTTTCTGCAATGTCATCTCTGTCATTAATACCAGTCAATGGCATTTTCATCTCACAAATAGAATAGTTCAATCCCATGTTTCAATTTGGACTTTTTTAATATCCTCCATGACTCAACCATTTATACTGTAGTACTACTGCTTCTCTTGATGACCAAGATAAATTACTCTTTATCAGGCTGTGGCACCTTTCCTTGCCTTTTGAGTCTTTGGAAAAGGAAAATGTAGTTACTGAGTGGCAGCAATAGGTTGAAGTAAAGAGAAATCTTAATGCATCTTCTGGTGAAAGCATGTCCAGAACTTCCAGAACTACAGAGTCTAAAGTTGTGGGAGGAAAAAAATACAAATTCTACAGATTCTTCCTATAAGGGGAACTTAGGACAAAATGACTTATAATAATCACTGGTTAAGAGTGTATATTAGAGAATGCTATCCCAAGACAGCAGGATGCAATATAAAAATGGATGGTTCAAATGTGATAGCAAAAAAAAAAAAGTGATAGCAAATGATTACTCTGATGCTCTACCAGCCAGCACAGTACCTTCTCTGTTATGCAGTAAATGATAAGGCCAGTAGATATCTGCTCAATGGTTAACTCTTGAATCTCTTTTGCTGAAAACTAAGCTTAACTAACTAACATATCATAATAAAACTCTTCTTACATTGAACATTTCATACGTCCTTAAGAGTCTGTTATCATCCCAGTCATTGTGCCACTTAAGTAATCAAATTAATTCTGTTTAAAATGCTTATTAACATTATTTAACTATAAATAATTACAGTGTCTCATGTTAGCATTAAACACTTTTCCAAATTAGACCTGAGAAAACATAGGGTTCAGTTCAGTTCAATCGCTCAGTCATGTCCGACTCTTTGCGACCCTGTGAAGCTCAGCACGCCAGGCCTCCCTGTCCATCAGCAACTCCCGGAGTTTACCCAAACTCACGTCCATTGAGTTGGTGATGCCATCCAACCATCTTATCCTCTGTCGCCCCCTTCTCCTGCCTTCAGTCTTTCCCAGCATCAGGGTCTTTTCAAATGAGTCAGCTCTTCGCATCAGGTGGCCAAAGGATTGGAGTTTCAGCTTCAACATCAGTCCTTCCAATGAACATCCAGGATTGAACTCCTTTAGGATGGACTGGTTGGATCTCCTTGCAGTCCAAGGGACTCTCAAGAATCTTCTCTAACATCACAGTTCAAAAGCATCAATTCTTTGGAACTCAGTTTTCTTTATAGTCCAACTCTCACATCCATACATGACTACTGGAAAAACCATAGCCTCGACTAGATGGGCCTTTGTTGACAAAGTAATGTCTCTGCTTTTTAATATGCTGTCTAGGTTGGTCATAACTTTCCTCCCAAGGAGTAAGCATCTTTTAATTTAATGGCTGTAATCACCATCTGCAGTGATTTTGGAGCCCCCAAAAATAAACTCTGACACTGTTTCCACTGTTTCCCCATCTATTTGCCATGAAGTGATGGAACCAGATGCCATGATCTTAGTTTTCTGAATGTTGAGCTTTAAGTCAATGTTTTCACTCTCCTCTTTCACTTTCATCAAGAGGGTTTTTAGTTCTTCCTCACTTTCCACCGTAAGGGTGGTGTCATCTGTATATCTGAGGTTATTGATATTTTTCCTGGCAATCTTGTTTCCAGCTGGTATTTCTTCCGGCCCAGCATATCTCATGATGTACTCTGCATATAAGTTAAATAAGCAGGGAGACAATATACAGCCTTGACATACTCCTTTTCCTATTTGGAAGCAGTCTGTTGCACATCCACTTCTAACTATTGCTTCCTGACCTGCATACAGGTTTCTCAAGAGGCAGGTCAGGTGGTCTGTTATTCCCATCTCTTTCAGAATTTTCCACAGTTTATTGTGATCCACAGAGTCAAAGGCTTTGGCATAGTCAATAAAGCAGAAATAGATGTTTTTCTGGAACTCTCTTGCTTTTTTGATGATCCAGCGGATATTGGCAATTTGACCTCTGGTTCCTCTGCCTTTTCTAAATCCAGCTTGAACATCTGGAAGTTCATGGCTCACATATTGCTGAAGCCTGGCTTGGAGAATTTTGAGCATTACTTTACTAGCATGTGAGATGACTGTAATTCTGTGGTAGTTTGAGATTCTTTGGCATTGCCTTTCTTAGGGTTTGGAATGAAAACTGAACTTTTCCAGTCCTGTGGCCACTGCTGAGTTTTCCAAATTTGCTGGCATATTGAGTGCAGCACTTTCACAGCATCATCTTTCAGGATTTGAAACAACTCAACTGGAATTCCATCACCTCCACTAGCTTTGTTCATAGTGATGTTTCCTAAGAGCACTTGACTTCACATTCCAGGATGTCTGGCTCTTGGTGAGTGATCACACCATTGTGATTATCTGGGTAATGAATATCTTTTTTGTACAGTTCTTCTGTGTATTCTTGTCACCTCTTCTTAATATCTTCTGCTTCTGTTAGGTCCATACAATTACTGTCCTTTATTGAGCCTATCTTTGCATGAAATGTTCCCTTGGTATCTATAATTTTCTTGAAGAGATCTCTAGTCTTTCCCAGTCTATTTCTTTGCATTGATTGCCGAGGACGGCTTTCTTATCTCTCCTTGCTATCTTTGGAACTCTACATTCAGATGCATATATCTTTCCTTTTCTTCTTTGCTTTTTGCTTCTCTTCTTTTCACAGCTATTTGTAAGGCCTCCTCAGACAGCCATTTTTGCCTTTTTGCATTTCTTTTTCTTGGGAATGGTCTCGATCTCTGTCTCCTGTACAATGTCATGAACTTCCGTCTATAGTTCATCAGGCACTGTGTCTACAGATCTAGTCCCTTAAATCTATTTGTTACTTCCACTGTATAATCATAAGGGATTTGATTTAGGTCATACCTGAGTGGTCTAGTGGTTTTCCCCACTTTCTTTAAATTAAGTCTGAATTTGGCAATAAGGAGTTCATGATCTAAGCCACAGTCATCTCTGGGTCTTGTTTTTGCTGACTGTATAGAGCTTCTCCTTATTTGGCTGCAAAGAATATAATCAATCTGATTTTGGTGTTGGCCATCTGGTGATGTCCATGTGTAGAGTCTTCTCTTGTGTTGTTGAAAGAGGGTGTTTGCTATGACTAGTGTGTTCTCTTGGCAAACTCTATTCGCCTTTGCCCTGCTTCATTCTGTACTCCAAGGCCAAATTTGCCTGTTATTCCAGGTGTTTCTTGACTTCCTACTTTTGCATTCCAGTCCCCTATAATGAAAAGGACATCTTTTTTGGGTGTTAATTCTAGAAGGTCTTGTAGATCTTCATAGAACCATTCAACTTCAGCTTCTTCAGCATTACTGGTCGGGGCATAGACTTGGATTATATAGGGTTAGCAAGAGGAAAAGAGCATAACTTTTTGATCAGTCAGCCCTTATAGGGAATTTCCACCAAGTAGCCTCATGATACTATTGTTTTATTTCATGCTGTTTACCAATTCTAATTACAAGGGAGGCTGTACATGTCTCTAAATGAATTCAGGTATCAATTACATATGAAGAACAGGAGAAGGCCACACAGCAGATAATAGCAGTCTCTGCTACATGGTCTACGATCATGGCTAAACTAGACACTGGTGAGGAAAATAGTGGAGTTGGGATTGACCTTGGTTAGTGAGATGCGGCTTTTTATAGAGTTTGAGGCTTCATGGAAGTACATAGGCAACTAATCCCAAGAAAATGAGGTGTCATTATCAAGAAAAAAGAAAGTCATGGTTGGGAAGCGAACAAGTTTTGCCCATAGCAGTTATTGTCACTGCTACTCAGTATTGCTAGAAAATTTTAGTTAACAGGATAAGTAATAGAAAAAGTATTAATGTTTGGAGATCATTTATCATTAACCTAACACAAAGAGAAAGTAGTAGAAAAATTATTAGAAATGAGATGTAAGCAATGATACCATTTACCACCTACATATGGAAAACAAAAACAGTAACAGTAAGATCAATCATGTTAGGGGAAAACTTAATAGTAAGTGTAGCACCCAAGTACAAAATGTGCAAAATTAGATTTAACAAATAGTGTTACCAAAAAATGTGTTGAAAAAACAAATGTGACAAAATTTTGCTGTGCCATGATAGTAAATATTTAAAGGCATGTAAGAATTTCTTAGAAGACTCAAATTTGTAATTTTCTTAATTTTTTCTACATTTTTTTAAGTTTAATATTGTGATATCAAAATGACTAGCAGAACTTGTTTTAATTTTAGAAAATAAATCAATTTAATTTAGAATAAGAAAGATATAAAAACATACAAGAACCCTTTGAATGAATTAAGCAATGAGAAAGGACAAGATCTTTCTAACACTAAAATATACCATCAAACATAAAGAGTAAAAATAAAGTGTGTAGGACCTCCTCAAAAGTTAACAGCCAAGACAAGGAAGAAAATGAGCAGACGCCCGCCCCCGCCCCCCCCCCGGAAAAAAAAAGCATAACAAATTGTTAGTGGAGTAATTATGTCTTTGGAATGATGGAAAATTTCCTCATATCATTTCTCAAAAAAATTTTAACAGATTTCAGTTTAAATGTGACATTTTCAACCTTAATAAAATTTGCAGTTAAAGTCACCTAGAACATATATATATTTGCCTAAATATAACATTTCTTAATGCTTATTTTAGAAATTAAACTACAACAAAAGAAAAAAAACTATATGAAAATCCCACAATTTACAACTAGTGACAGCTTCCAAACCCCCGTTGATTATCTATTGTAGCCTTTAAAGAATTGTCAATTTGAGAATTGAAAAATGGTGTCTCAATTTCTGTAATGGCAAAAGTCTCTTTTAACAAGCCCAGTTACTTTTTACTGCCAGTCTCTGAGGACTCTGAAACAATCAAGTGAGTTTTCTCCTTTATACCTCCTATTAAGGGATACATTTATATACTGAGCAGTTTGAAGTCCAGAGCAGAAAATAAAATCACTGGATAATAACTGAGCATTCAGGATCTCATAGTGATGTTACTTCTAAAGCACAAGTGCACCCGGTAGGTTACATAAGCCTGATGTGTTACTCTACCTATATATCACATCTATCATGTTAGTTCATTTATGATATAAATGTGTCTATAAATGATAAAATTCAAATGCCAAAATAATACTGAGGTGAGTGTCGAAGAGTGAAATTGCACTGGAAAAAAAGCTTATTTTTATATAAGTGGAAAAAATATGAAAATCACTCTAATCATGTTTACTGGGAATTAAGGCAGCAACTCAGGCCAAAGAAATTCTTCTTAGAGAAAGGGGTATGTTTTCAAGATATTTTAATTGCTTGGCTATCTTGATCAGGTTAAATGACTTTATTCTTTGAGCTACTACATAATATAGAGGAATTTGAATATTTGTTTCTAGGGATAAAATTATTTTTAAAGGGAGATAGATAACAAAACTGCAAGGATAAAATGCCTAATTCATGGCTTGGTCAATCACAGAGTTTCAACACATACAAAATATTGATGCTTTCATTACACTTGTTCAGAATTATGGAGAGGAATATATGACAAACTTTCCAGTGACAGCAGTCTGAAAATTGCCATATATTTAAACAAACATAGTTTTTCCAGTAATGTATGGATGTGAGAGTTGGAGTATAAAGAAACTGAGTTCCAAAGAATTGATGCTTTTGAACTGTGATGTTGGAGAAGACTCTTGAGAGTCCCTAGGACTGCAAGGAGATCCAACCAGTCCATCCTAAAGGAGATCAGTCCTGGGGGTGCATTGGAAGCACTGCTGTTGAAGCTGAAACTCCAATACTTTGGCCACCTGATGTGAAGAGCTGACTCATTTGAAAAGACCCTGATGCTGGGAAAGATTGAGGGCAGGAGGAGAAGGGGACGACAGAGGATGAGATGGTTGGATGGCATCACCAACTCAAAGGACATGAGTTTGGGTAGATTCCAGGGGCTGGTGATGGACAGGGAGGCCTGGCATGCTGAGATTCATGGGGTCACAAAGATCCAGTGGTTATAGCTTAGATAAAATCATTGTCTTGCATTAAGAGTACAAGGCACATAGAAGAAATGTTGAATCATATATCAAAGATTTCCATTTTCTATCTTACTAACATGTGAAAGAAAGAAGCTTCTATGCTACTCTGAGTAATGGTGTCAAACATAATGGTTAGAGTATGGCCATTTATCAAATGTGTGTCCTACTGATAGTAATCTGACATACCTAAGTGCATATAATGTTCATTATGGCCAACTGGATATGCTGTCTCTAAAAACTATACTGTGTGATTAACAGGTTGGAGGTCCACAAATAATCAAATATATCCTATTTTATTCTCTCATTTTGGCATTAGCTCTGACTCTAGGCTCTGAAGAAGGCAATAAAAGCACTAGAGATGATCATTGAGCGTGTAATTAAACTTGAATAATAGAGCTAAAATCAGATAAACAGCGGAGGCAATGAGATAAGTGAATTTTTGTAGATGAAATATTTACTTTTCCTCTTATTATTTATTTTTTTTAAATAATTTAGCTGAGCAGAGTCCACCTCAATCAGCACCACATATCTATTTCTGTCTATCCTTGACAAAGTTAAAGGTTAAAGGAAACTTAAGGAAAATCAATGAGAGGAAACAGGTCCAAAGTGAGAAGTAACAATCCAAAGATGCTACTCTGTTCAAATAGCTCATCATACTTTTAGTTTCTTTGTTTAGATGCACAATGGGAAACAATTCAGTCACCCTGCTCCTTACATCTCTTTGAGTGAAAAGTTGACCAGGACTACCTTAGTTACATCACTAGCTCATGCTCTTAGTGACAGTATTTTTGGTATTTCTACACACTCATTGCATTTATGAAAATATGTGAATTAAAAGCAAATATCAGATAAAAATGGTCATGGATTTTGCAACACTTGCCTGCCAATGCAGGAGTTACAATTGATATCCCTGGGTCAGAAAGATGCTCTGGAGGAAGACAAAGCAACCCACTCCAGAATTCTTGCCTGGCAGGCTACAGTCCACAGGGTCGCACAGAGTTCAACACAACTGAAGTGACAGCATGCAGCATGCAGGGTAAGAATGCACAGATAGAATATATTTATTTGCATAGCCAGATAAAGGGAAGAGTTAGGAAAACAGGTGAAATGAGAATCTGCACTTTTGAGAGTTAATCTGGTGTTTCAGGTGTAAATGAATAGGGTTTGATCTCAGTAAACCATGGAGCTCTCTCAATACTTAACTTTCTATCAACAATACATGTCATTAATCAATCTACTTCAGGAAGCATAATGCACATAATGTGATTTTGGCAATAGTTTTTTATTTATTTTATAGAGTTATTTACTATCCTCATAATGTTTATGGGATGAGTAGACCAGTAGTGATGAATTCTCTTTCATTTCTGATTTTGTAAAATTGCGTCTTCTCTTTTCTTCTCACCCTATTTAGAGTATCATTGGTTTTAATCTTTTTTTTTAAACAACAGGGTCTCAGTTAACTGGTTTCCTTTGTTATCTTTCTCTGAATTTCACATTTAATTTTTGCTATAATTTTTGTTATTTATTTTCTTCATGTTGCTTTAGTCTTGAATTGGTCTTCATAATATCTTTTTTAGTAAGGTAAACTTATTACTGCATACTGAGGATATCATAATGTACTTCTTGAGATTCACAAAAGATAAAAATCTACCTCCAGGAGGTTTTGAAAACTCTCCTTTGTCACTCTAATAGTTAAGTGTTTCTACACCATGTGATCTGGAGCTGAACATGAAAGGAGACACGTCTTCTGTCTAACTGAACTTGCCTTGCACTAACCATGTGAATAATTCATTTAATTTGGTCCATAATATCACATATTTATGGTCTCGTGGTCCTGTGAAATAGCTCCAACTGCAAAATACCTAAAATGCACTCCCTATTGCCAAAACTGTCATTCCCCTGAATAAAAGGCAACATGTTTAAGTAAATATTAAGTTTCCTGACCTGTTAGTCCATATCACACCCTGTTTGTTTTCCCTTTTCAGAGAGCTTCTGCAGAAGGATGAATGGATCTCCTGAATAACAGATCAAGTGTTTCTGAGTTCATTTTGGTGGGACTTTCTACTTCTCAAGAAACTCAAATATTCTTTTTTGCAATCTTCTTTCTCATCTATGTCGCCATCATAGTAGGAAACCTCCTCATTGTCATCTCTGTGATAGTTGACAACCATCTTCACTCCCCCATGTATTTCTTTCTGGCAAACTTATCATTTTTTGATTTATGTCTTTCTTCTGCTGCAACTCCCAAAGGGATTTCAGACTTCCTTAGAAAACACAAGACCATCTCCTGGTGGGGCTGCATGATCCAGATGTTCTTTATGCACTTCTTTGGGGGTGGAGAGATGTCTCTTCTGATAGCTATGGCCATTGACAGGTATGTCGCCATATGCAAACCCTTGCACTACAAGACCATCATGAGTCACAGGGTGCTCACTGGGTTTCTGCTGCTCTCATGGGTGATTGGGCTTATCCATAGTACAAGCCAGATGGTTTTCACTGTGAATTTACCTTTCTGTGGTCCCAATGTATTGGACAGCTTTTTTTGTGACCTGCCCCTAGTCATCAAGCTTGCCTGCACTGATACTTACACCCTAGAGCTCTTGGTGATTGTGAACAGTGGGCTCTTGTCCCTAGTCTGCTTCCTTCTCTTGCTCATATCCTACGCTGTCATGCTGGTCACCATCTGGCAGCGCTCCTCCAGTGCATCCTCCAAGGCTCTGTCTACACTCTCTGCTCACATCACAGTAGTCACTCTCTCCTTTGGCCCTGCCATCTTCATCTATGCTTTCCCATTTAATAGCTACTCTGTAGATAAATTTCTTTCTGTGTTTTACTCTATCATCACTCCTCTCCTTAATCCAATTATTTATACCCTGAGGAATCAGGAAATGAAGGCAGCCATTAAAAGACTAAGCAAACATCATACTGGTGCTGGGCTCACCCACTAAATATTGTCTGTTACAAACAATTATTTTATGTTCTCTGCTATTTGTGTGTGTCTGTCTGTCTGTGTGTAAGTCATTTCAGTCATGTCCAACGTTTTGCTACCCCATGGACTGTATGTAGTGCAACAGGATTCACTGTCCATGGGATTTTCCAGGCGAGAATACTGGAGAGGGTTACCATTTCCTCTTCCAGGGCTATTTGTGGGTAGTGAGTCTTAAGTATATATAAAAATACTGTAAGTAAGTATTTAAATAATAATATTAATTTAATGATAAATCCATAAGACAAAAATTATTCTTATAAAAATATTTTAGTGAACCAATCTATGAAAATATGAAATTTTAATGAAAGCACATTATACGATGTTTAGTGTGACTTTTAGTTTCCAGGTTGTATATGGTAATTTACCAGGTATTAATCTACCAATATATGTCAACCATATAGAAGCTTCACAAAGGAGTTATGATTTGAATCACAATTTGAAAAATAATTTTTTGCTGTATAGCTTCAATAAGCTAATAATCTCAGTAGAATGTTTCATGTACTTAGAAAATAATATTCCAAAAATTTCTTTGGCAACCCGAATAGTTTTCTCAGCACTATATGATCTGAAATATTGAAGATCAAAATCATAAACTGCTCATTGTATCTTGCTATACCAGATAGCTTGAATACTAATATTCTTTTAACTAAATTCAGGTATTGATGACTGAATTTTTATAATATTTTAAACATTAAACGTTTTTAACCTCTTAAAGATTTGCACAAAGGGCATAACAAAATCTGAAAATTGTAGAGTGATGACGACTCAACTCCAGTAATTAATCATTAATTAATTACCATTTGACTTAAAGAGCTTTCAACATGGTGAAAAGAGCCTTCTCCTCTTTCTCCTTTCTCTCTGCCTCTTTGTCTCTTCTTGCACTTTCTGCTATTTCTTCCTACCTTCTTCCCTTCACAGCTTTCATGCCTCTCACATCTCTTCCTCTCTCAAAGAGTCTTTATTGGATAAAGAAGATTTTTGCCTATGATAGCAACTGCTCTGAGGTCTATGAATGTCCTTATAGAAATAAAATTAAATATTAAACTTCAGTGTGCTGACATTTACCAGCTATATAGACATAATAACATTTCATATGACTATATTTTATTAAGGAAAAAGATTACCAAGTAAAGAAACAAAAGTTACAAAATATGTAACATTTCTTTTAATAAAATTTTTGCATTTTCCATATAATCAAGATGATAAAACTTTGTGTAAGCTATAAAAGGAGACAGATTTAAAGGTACATAAATTCTTTTGAGATGAAAATGCTCAATTTTGTAAACCTGTTCATTTCTCCTATGTTTGTCATGAGTTTCTAATATTGCACTGATTGATCCCACTGGGACTTGTTTGAACTTCAGAAAATAATTCTATTTCACTAAAAAATACAGAATTTCTAAGAAAATTCTGAATGACTAGCACATCAACCTGTCCTTCCTGATATTAAAATGCACTGTAAAATAAAATGAGTAAAATGAAAATTGTGGTAACAATATGAGAGAGAATAGGTAGATCAGTGGAACATGATAGACCTGCATACACATAGTGAACTTATTTTACAAGTGAGCAGAAGTAATACAAGATAGACTTTCAACAAATGGACATTCACATACAAAAAAAATCTAAACATAAACTTTACACTCATCACAGAAATTAACTCAAAATAGATCACAGGATTCAACATAAAATGTAAAATTATAAAATTCATAGAAGATAACATAGGAGGAAATGTAGATGACCTTGGGCTAGGCAATGACTTCTCAGATATATCACTAAAGGCACAGTCTCTGACAGAATTGGTAAGCTGGATTGATTAAAATTTAAAAAAAAAAAAATGTTACTCTCTGAATGACAATGTCAA
Organism: Cervus canadensis; assembly: GCF_019320065.1. Classification (NCBI taxonomy): domain Eukaryota; kingdom Metazoa; phylum Chordata; class Mammalia; order Artiodactyla; family Cervidae; genus Cervus; species Cervus canadensis. The sequence continues at coordinate 24,771,709 of NC_057391.1, forward strand.
GAGAGTGAAACCACTAGCCACAGATGAAGAACAGATTTGTGAGATACATATCTGAAAAGGACCACTATCCAAAATATAAAAAGAACTCTTAAAACTCAAAATAACAAAATAAACAGCCCTATTTTGAAAATGGGAAAGACCCTAACTAACACCTCACCAAAGAAGTCAAACATCAGGTATCATCGGGATCATGCAAATTAAATGGTAATAAAACACTACTACACAGTTATGAGAGTGGTCAAATTCCAGAATACCGATGACGCCAAGTGCTGGCAAGAATGTGGAAACACAAGAATTCTCATTCGTTGCTGGTGGGATGCTAATGGTACAGTCACCTCAGGAGACAACTGGTGGTTTCTTACAGAACTAAGCATACTTTTACAGTTATGTTTCAGCAGTTGTGTTCCTTTGTATTTACCCAAATGCACTGAAAACTATCCCGAAAAAAATGCAGACAGATGTTCAGAGCAGTTTTCTTTATGAGTACCCAAACTTGAAACCAACCAAGATGTTCTTCAGTAGGCTTATGGTTAAATAAATTATGATACATCGAGACAATGGAATTCTATTCAGTGATAAAAATAAACAAGCTAGGAAGCCATTAAAAGCTTGGAGAAAAATGCCTATTGCTAAATGAAAAGCCAATCTAAAAAGTTTACATATTCCATAAGTCCAATCATATGCCATTCTGGAAAAGGAAAAACTATGGAGACAGGAAAAGGTCTGTAGTTGTCAGTGAATAGAGGGGGAAAAGGAAGACTAGATGGAACAGAGGGGATATTATGGCAATGAAACTAATCCATATGATTCTATAATGATGTCTATATATATTATAGATTTGTCCCAATCCATCCAATGTACAATCAAGAGTTAACTATAGTGTGAAGTGTGGATTTTGAGTGACAGTTATATGTCAGCGTAGGTTCATCATTTGTAACAAATGCACCATAGTGCAATAAGTTGATTATAGGGGAGGTTATGCGTGTGTGAAGGAAAATACCACATGTATGGAAAATACCATTTTCTTAATATTGCCATGAACCTAAACCTGTTCTAAAAAACAGTTCATTTTTTAAAAAGGAGAAAAATGGGTAAACTTGAAGCAGACTTGTCTACACATATCTTTTTTTTTTTTTTGAGATTTATCCCTGTTTATTTTTATTTATTTTTTTCCTATTTGTTTTTATTAGTTGGAGGCTAATTACTTTACAATATTGTAGTGGTTTTTGTCATACATTGACATGAATCAGCCATGGATTTACATGTATTCCCCATCCTGATCCCCACTCCCACCTCCCTCTCTACCCAATTCCTCTGGGTCTTCCCAGTGCACCAGGCCGGAGCACTTGTCTCATGTATTCAGCCTGGGCTGGTGATCTGTTTCACCCTAGATAATATACATGTTTCGATGCTGCTCTCTCGAAACATCCCACCCTTGCCTTCCACAGAGTCCAAAAGTCTGTTCTGTACATCTGTGTCTGTTTTCCTGTTTTGCATATAGGGTTATCGTTTCCATCTTTCTAAATTCCATATATATGTGTTAGTATACTGTATTGGTCTTTATCTTTCTGGCTTACTTCACTCTGTATAATGGGCTCCAGTTTCATCCATCTCATTAGAACTGATTCAAATGAATTCTTTTTAATGGCTGAGTAATATTCCATGGTGTACATGTACCACAGCTTCCTTATCCATTTGTCTGCTGATGGGCATCTAGGTTGCTTCCATGTCCTGGCTATTAAAAACAGTGCTGTGATGAACATTGGGCTGCACGTGTCTCTTTCAGATCTGGTTTCCTCAGTGTGTATGCCCAGAAGTGGGATTGCTGGGTCATATGGCAGCACTATTCCAGCTTTTTAAGGAATCTCCACACTGTTCTCCATGGTGGCTGTACTAGTTTGCATTCCCACCGACAGTGTAAGAGGGTTCCCTTTTCTCCACACCCGCTCCAGCATTTATGACTTGCAGACTTTTGGATAGCAGCCATCCTGACTGGCGTGTAATGGTACCTCATTGTGGTTTTGATTTGCATTTCTCTGATAATGAGTGATGTTGAGCATCTTTTCATGTGTTTGTTAGCCATCTGTATGTCTTCTTTGGAGAAATGTCTGTTTAGTTCTTTGGCCCATTTTTTGATTGGGTCATTTATTTTTCTGGAATTGAGCTGCAGGAGTTGCTTTTATATTTTTGAGATTAATCCTTTGTCTGCTGCTTCATTTGCTATTATTTTTCTCCCAATCTGAGGGCTGTCTTTTCGCTTTGCTTATAGTTTCCAAGCAACAAAAGACCTATACATAGAAAACTATAAAACACTGATGAAAGAAATCAAAGAGGACACAAACAGATGGAGAAATATACCGTGTTCATGGACTGGAAGAATCAATATTGTCAAAATGGCTATACTACCCAAAGCAATCTATAGATTTAATGCAATCCCTATCAAGTTACCAACGGTATTTTTCACAGAACAAGAACAGATAATTTCACAATTTGCGTGGAAATACAAAAAACCTCGAATAGACAAAGTAATCTTAAGAAGAGTGGAACTGGAGGAATCAATCTCCCTGACTTGAGACTATACTACAAAGCCACAGTCATCAAGACAGTATGGTACAGGCACAAAGACAGAAATATAGATCAATGAAACAGAATAGAAAGCCCAGAGATAAATCCACAAACCTATGGACACCTTATCTTCGACAAAGGAGGCAAGAATATACAATGGAAAAAAGACAACGTCTTTAACAATTGGTGCTGGGAAAACTGGTCAACCACTTGTAAAAGAATGAAGCTAGAACACTTTCTAACACCATACACAAAAATAAACTCAAAATGAATTAAAGATCTAAGTGTGAGACCCAGAAACTACACATATCTTTAAATGGAAAAGGAAATATAAAATTCAGTGGAATTAACTTACTTAATTACAATGATATAAATAATTATCTCACATCCTTTATCAATAAATTCTAAGAGATTAAAGTTAAAGCATGGGAAAAGTTCACTTTTAATAAGATTTAGAGTTAAAATTATCTAGACTGCATATTCATATTTTGCCTGAATAGAACAATCATAAATGTTTCCTATAGAAAAGAAACTACAGCCAAGACAAAACATCATACAAAAAACTCACAATTCACAGCTAGTGATATCTTTCAATACTCTCTTGATTATTTATTGATGTCTTTAAAGTATTGTCAGTTTGAAAGGTGAAAAATGATTTCTCATGTTCTGCAGCGGCAAAAGTGTCTCTGAACAATCCCAATTACTTCTTACTGCCAGTCTCTGAGGACTCTGAAATAACCAAATGAGGTTTCTCCTTTATGTCACCCATCAAGGGATACTTTTATATACCGTTGTCTTTTGAAGTTCAGAGACAAAAACCTTTAGACGATGAAGAGAAGCATTCAGGATTTCATACTGACTTTACTTCTGAAGTCCAACAGGTAGGCTACATAATCCTGACATGTTTGTCTGCCTATATACCACATCTATCACAAACTTCATTTACAGTGTAAGTGTGTCTGTCCATACTGGTGAATTCAAATGCCAAAATAATAACTGAAAGAAGGGAGGGAAAGGAGACCTTAAACTGGAAAAACTTTGATTTTTATCAAAATGGAAAAAAGATATAAAAGTCATTCTAATGATGTTTGCAGGGAATTAAGATAATAATACAGCAATTCAGGCTAAATAATTTATGTGTACAGAAAAGGGATCTAGGGAAGCTTAAATTGTTTGGTTATACTTATCAGACTGGTTAAATTTTTCTTTGAATTACTGCATAATGTAGAGAAAATAGCATATTTGTTTCTAGGGATGCAGTATTAAAAGAGAGTTAAGAAAACTGCAAGGATAAAACACCTGATTCATGGCTTGAAAAAATCAGAGAAAGTCACTATTTCCAAAATATCAATGCTAACATTACACTTGTCAGAAATTTTAGAGAGGAATATACAACTATCTTCTGATAAGAGTCTGAAAATAGCCATATGTTATACCAAATGTTAATTGGTTTAAAAAAAGCTGAGAGAAATCACCTTGTCTGGGATCTCATCTTTGCCCAGTTCATGTATACCTATAAATCTATTTATTTATTTGCAAACTTTAGGAAAACAAAGCCATCCAAGACTGTAGCTTGGATAAGATAAAATCATTGTCTTGTGTTAAGAGAACAAAGCACAAAGAAGAATATAGATTTTCATTTTCCATTCCATTATTATGTGAAAACAAGAAGTTTTATGCTAGTCTGAGTGATGCTGTCAAGCATAATGGTTAGAGTATGGGCCACTTATGATCAAATGTGTCTTAATGTATGTAAACTTACATACATAAATGTATATAATTAAATGTTCATTACGGTTAACTAAATATACTGTTCTTCTAACATTTAAACAGTGTGATGGAAAGGCTAAGGGTACATGGATTATCAAATATGTCCTATTTTGTGTTCTCATTTTGGCCTCAGGTTTGGCTCTAGGCTCTGAAGAAGGCCAGAAAAGCACTAAAGATGATCAACAAGCCTGGAATGAGATTTGAAAAATAGACCTAAAATCAGATAAGCAGGGGAAGCATTGAAATAAATAACTTTATGTAGACTGAGCAATGACCTCTTCCCCTTCCATGTAAGTGTGTACTTGAAAATATTTAATTATGTTTAGCTGAGTTCACCTCAGTCAGTAACACAATATTATGAGTCTATCTATCCTTGACAAGGTTAAATGTCAATTAAATGAAACTTAAGGTAGATTACCGTGAGGGACATAGGTCCAAAGAGGATAAGGAATTAACATGAAAATACTACTCTGCTCAAACAGAATATCATTAACATTTTTGAGTTTAGATTCACAATGATACAGTATTCCCATTACTCCTTATATCTCTTCAAGACAGACAAGTTGAACAAGAGTACCATGGAATCCTCACTAGTTTATAGTCTTAATAATGGTTATCTTGGTATTTCTATAGACTCACTATATGTGAAAATATATGAATTGAAAAGAAATATCAGATAAAAATGGTCATTTGATTCAGTTTTGCAACAATTGGCTGAGAATGCACAAATAGGACGCACTTACTTGTCTGACCACATAGACCGAAGAGTTAGAGAAATTCTGATGTTTTGAGAGTCAATCTAAATCATTCAAATATAAAATCTCAGTAATTTTGTTAACTACTATATACCTGTCTCAAAATTCAACTTTCTTTCATAATATGGTCACAGTAATACTCATCATTAGTTCTCTTCAGGAAATATAACCCACATCATGTAATTTCAGCAATATCTTTTTAATATGGTACACATTTTACTACATAGTGTATGCGAGCTCAGTCACTCTGTCGTGTCTGACTCTGTGTGACCCCGTAGACTATATACTGTCGGTCTCCTCTGTCGGTAGAATTTTCTAGGCAAGAATGCTGGAGTGGTTTCCTTTTCCTACTTCAGGGGATCTTTCCAACCCATGGATCAAACCCGCATCTCCTGAACTGGCAGGTAGATTCTTTACCACAGTGCCACCATGGAAGCACCAATGTAGTACGTAACAAAACATGTCAGTAAATATATTATATGAAACCCACAAAAGAAAAAAATCTATTGCTCTAATGCTTTTGAAAACTCTTATCACTCTAATAAATTAAGTGGTTATTCAGAGTGTGGCCTGGAGCTGAACATGAAGGAAGACAAGTTTGCTCAATGTCTAGTTGATCTTGCCTTGCACTAACCAAGAGAAAAGGTAATCTAGTTGGTTTCATAACCACCACACTTTTATGGTCTTGTGGTCCTGTAAGATATCTCCAATTGCAACATATCTACAAGCAGTCATGTTATTAAACGGGTTACTTTCCTGAATAAGAAACAGGGTGATTAAGACTAGATTCCCTGACCTGTTAGTCGTTATCACACACTGTTTGTTTTCCTTTTCAGAAAGCTTCTGAGGAAGGATGAATGGATCTCCTGAAAACAGATCAAGTGTTTCTGAGTTCATTTTGGTGGGACTTTCTACTTCTCAAGAAACTCAAATATTCTTTTTTGCAATCTTCTTTCTCGTCTATGTTGCCATCATAGTAGGAAACCTCCTCATTGTCATCTCTGTGATAGTTGACAACCATCTTCACTCCCCCATGTATTTCTTTCTGGCAAACTTATCATTTTTTGATTTATGTCTTTCTTCTGCTGCAACTCCCAAAGGGATTTCAGACTTCCTTAGAAAACACAAGACCATCTCCTGGTGGGGCTGCATGATCCAGATGTTCTTTATGCACTTCTTTGGGGGTGGAGAGATGTCTCTTCTGATAGCTATGGCCATTGACAGGTATGTCGCTATATGCAAACCCTTGCACTACAAGACCATCATGAGTCACAGGGTGCTCACTGGGTTTCTGCTGCTCTCATGGGTGATTGGGCTTATCCATAGTACAAGCCAGATGGTTTTCACTGTGAATTTACCTTTCTGTGGTCCCAATGTATTGGACAGCTTTTTTTGTGACCTGCCCCTAGTCATCAAGCTTGCCTGCACTGATACTTACACCCTAGAGCTCTTGGTGATTGTGAACAGTGGGCTCTTGTCCCTAGTCTGTTTCATTCTCTTGCTCATATCCTACGCTGTCATGCTGGTCACCATCTGGCAGCGCTCCTCCAGTGCATCCTCCAAGGCTCTGTCTACACTCTCTGCTCACATCACAGTAGTCACTCTCTTCTTTGGCCCTGCCATCTTCATCTATGCTTTCCCATTTGATAGCTACTCTGTAGATAAATTTCTTTCTGTGTTTTACTCTATCATCACTCCTCTCCTTAATCCAATTATTTATACCCTGAGGAATCAGGAAATGAAGGCAGCCATTAAAAGACTGAGCAACCAGCACATTGGTTCCTGGCTCACCCCCTAAATATTGTCTGTTGTATACAATCGTTTTTTGATCTCTGCAATTTGGGGGTTGTTATTGTTATTGTTTAGTTTCAGTGTTGTCAGACTCGTTGCAACCCCATGAACCCAAGAGGCTCCACTGTCAATAGAGTGGGTTACCATTTCCTCCTCCAGAAGATCTTCTTTATCCAGGGATTTAACCCATGTTCCCTACAATGGCAGGTCGATTTTTTATCACTGAAGCACCAGGGAAGACCATTTACATATTTCTTCAAATAATTGAAATCAAATGTTAAATAATATTGAATTTCCACCTTACAAAATGTGAGGAATATTACAGTATCTTTTTATTTTATTGGAAAATATTCTTAGCACAAACGTAATACATAAATTAGCTTGCATTCATTACCTCCTTTACCTCCTTATCTTCAAATTCAAGGGAACCCTTATTAATGTTTAAAGTACGTAATACACATCCATGGTTATCACACAACACTGTTCTCTGCCCTGCAGAGGATAATGAGGAGGCATCTATACTAGGCGTGGTGATGTTAGAAGATCATGTTAAACAGAAGTCTTCACAGAAACGCATTAAGAAAGCTAAAGAATAGACATTTGAGTGGGAAAAAGTGCATTGCAGGCAGAAAGGCCATTTTATTTGGATATTATAAAGTGAGAAAGTCATTTTAGGTACCTAAGACAGACATTTATGAGGGAGGTTGATAGATAAAGGGAAGAAAGACCTGTGCAGAGATTATACAGAGAGGCAGAGTATTCAGGCCTTGTGAATCCTAGGTTTTAGCAATATAAAGCAATTAAAGAGTTTTGAGAATGGGAGGTTTGAGAATAGATCGAACAATCTTCTGAAGTGTCATGAAGGTTTGTCTTTTTAAATGAAGAATAAATTGTAATAGAAATGAATCCAGAGAAAATTGTGGGCTATTTCAGGTTACAAATCTGAATTTATCAATGATTCGGTAAGTTTATGGAAACATTGCAAAGAGTCCTTCTAAAGACTTATTGGAAACCTAAATTATGCAAACATCTTCAAGATCATCTCTTTTGATGTATTTTACTAACATATTGCAAAACAAGGAACCTGGAATAAGGTGTATTTTCTCTCCTTATTTTCATCTTCTTTGTTTTCTCCCCTGTGTTAGATTGTATCTGCCTGTAGGGAAATTGCAAATTAGCCAAGATGACATAGTCAGGCTCTCTCACCCTACAGCCTCCTGCTCTTGCTCCACATTTTGCAAATAATGATTATGTAACAGCTCTGATCACTTGGAGCGCTGTGCATTCACATCATGAGGCGCTGCTTGCCTGTGGGCTACTTTTTATGAATCAGATATATGAACTCCACCTAGAAAGCAGTGGCATTACTGCTGCATCACGGCTGTGTCCGTTGGGTAAGCCACGAGAGGAGAGAAGATAGCGCGTCTGCTGCCACCACCGCCGCATCAGGCAGGAGAGAATACAGCTGTGGCCGCTGTGCCAGCCGAGAAAGAGGGCGTGCTGCGGTTTTCTTCCAGCTTCCCCTCCTGCACCTCGTCTACCATGGGTTCAAGGAACAGCGCACACAGTATGAATAGCGAGACAGTTGGCACAATGAGCACGATAAGAAACAATTCACTGCCCTGTTTTTAGTTTGACCTTAGATATAGTGCACCTAATATTTCAGTTTATTCTGAAAAACTATATGTGTACCATCCTTAACAACTAGTGTGGGTAATCTCATCTGGATATCAATATTGTGCTCATATTATCCTTCTAATTTCTATTTTTAAGAATGCTCTGCTGTGTTCTCTTGCGAACATCTCCTCAAAGGTCATGCTATGTTGTGGTATGTATCTCCTTACCTGAAATATTTTTTTAATGGCAATTCTAATTGCTAGCAGTTGCCTGGGGAACCACATGGAAAAAAATTCTGAGATTCAGTTAGAAAGAATAAGAAATCTTTAGCAATATCTACTATGGGCTTTGGAAATGAATCATATATATCATATATTTACAACCCTTACTTTCTTGTAACCTTTTCAAGAGGATTGTAATTGAGGAGAGATGGCAGAGTTACCTATAAGAATAAAGACAGAAAAATTCCTCAAACAGGTGAAATCCTCTGCAGCCATGTACTGCTACTCAGATAGCCCATCGAATTTTACCTGCTTAATTATGTTTTACCATAAAAGATTTACTGTACTCACCTCCATAATATTCCTTTAATACTGTTAAGCCATCATGAAGTTAAACATAATTGTAAGAGATGACATGAAATTCCAAATCTGCTAAACTCCACCAACTAATCACTTATTGATTACCATAAATCACTTATTGATTATCTTGGTGAAGGCCAGGGATTTCCCTGGTGGCTCAGACAGTTAAAGCGTCTGCCTACAATGCAGGAGACCCAGGATCAGTCCCTGGGTCGGGAAGATCCTCTGGGGAAGGAAATGGCAACCCACTCCAGTACTCTTGCCTGGAAAATCCCAAGCATGGAGGAGCCTGGTGGGCTACAGCCCATGGGGTCGCAGAGAGTCAGACACGACTGAGCGTCTTCACGTCCCTTCACTGGTGAAGGCCTCCTCTGCTCATTCTAGCCCATGAGTGTATGTGCTGCTTGCTTTCTCTCTCTTATTCCCTTACAGAGTGAAAGGAAAGTTTTCTCCGTGCTAAGAACTAGTCTATAGTCTATGAATTTCCTTATATGCCTTGCTCTGTGTGGATCTAGTTATTTTAATTCTAATTGAATAAATGCATTCAATTATCAAATTATAAGTATTCAGACTGGTAAAGTCAAATGAATAGAATTATATTTTTCTCAACTCCATCATCTATTGTAGATCCATTTTCATAAAATTGCTTACCCTCTACCAACCAAAACACTTAAGTTAATGTTCTTTTCTGGAAAGCACTTACTAGGGAGACTCCACACAACTCATACACTTGGTGAATTCATAATCAACTTAAATGAGAGACTAAGTCCTTGCTCTGAACTCTAGAGACAACTAACTAGCACCTTCACGCTAACAATTCCCTCTGGGGGTTAATCACTGTCTCCACCTTATATATGTGTTTTGTGTCCTTTTTTTTCTGACCTGCAAATGATTGTCATGTAAATACACAGAGGCAAAAAGATAAAAAATATATATTCAGAATCTCACTGTGTCTACGTATTTTTGAAGAGGCCATTCCTCAGCTAGAACTGGTAGGTTTAAATAGCAGTTCTAGAACACAGGGAAACTGTATACTTTAATAAAGGAGGAGACTTTGTATACGAAACCTAGAATTTAATGAAAACCATATTATTCTGATCATGAAGGCAATGGTAAAATACAACTTGGGTCAGATAGCATCTGGACAAATTTACCCAGTTTTAATAAGAAGAAAGCCAGTCTGTGATGGATAAATACCATTGACAATCTGATCTAAGGGGTCAGTTTTATAATTTGAGTTTGTATTTTGAGAACATAAATTTGAGTTTGTATATTGTTTAACTACTATTGGATATAAAGACAAAATGATTTAGAATATGGTAAAAAAGCAAAAAATTAGTTTCATCCTTGCCTACATTTAACATCTTTGACAAGTCTGAAATGTAGTCTAATAAAAATTGCATATCAAGAAAATGGAAAAATCGCATATCAGGAAAATGTGTAGAAAGGTTTTATTACTGAATATAGACACAGAATATTAAACATAGTTTCTTTCTTCAAGTTTGCACCACAGTTGAACTAGTAATTTTTATTCATTTAGTCACATAAACAGCACAGAAAGAACTAGGCTCCCCAGTCACAGGCGACCATCGCATTCTCAGAAATTTCTCGTAGAGAAAAACCAAACCTTGCCTGATTGAACATTATTAAATTATTTTTTCTATCCTTTTCAGTTCAATATTATTTGTATAAATACATACCACTCAAAAATATAAATTTTTTCATGTGAGTTTTAAACTGTGCCGCAAGTTAGCAATAACTGTAAAATTTTTCTGATTCTAACTTATTTTTACCTGTCTGAGTAGAAGAGTAAGTATTTTAAAAATATTTCACATTTGGTCATATGTAAAAATTGTCAAAATGAATTATTTTGTCCCTTATAACATATTTGAATCATGATTATGTGCATTTAGATGGATATATTTTATAAATATGCTTACAAAATTTTTTAAAAGCATAAATTAATAAATATAATTTTTGCTTTTAATGTCCCAATTTTATGTAATAAACTATAAAAATTACTTTTAGGATTCTCCTCAAGGATTTCTTCTGTTAGTATTTTGAGATCGAGGATTGTGTAATTTTGATAATTTCATAACTATTATGTAGACTCAATTATTGCATTAAATATAATACCAATGATGATGACAACAACTCTTTTAAAGAAGACAGCCTAGGTAATTTTATCACTTATATTTAATAAGGAAAAACATTTTCATTAATACTAAGTCTACTTTACCAAATCTTGCAGAGTAAAAATCCTCCTGTGGTCCTTATTGGTTTGAGTATCCTCACAATCACCAGAAAATGAGATAATGTTAAAGATAAAATTTGGGGAATGCACATAGGTATTTAGCACCTATGTGTAGAATAAAATAACACAAATATAGCTCAAAATCCTTCAAGTTAGGCTTTAACAGTATGTGAACCAAGAACCTCTAGATGTTCAACCTGGATTTAGGAAAGGCAGATGAACCGGAGAGCAAATTGCCAACACCCATTCGATCATAGAAAAAGAAAGGGAATTCCAGAAAAACATCTACTTCTTCTTCATTGACTATGCTAAAGCCTTTGCCTGTGTGGATCACAACAAATGGTGGAAAATTCTTAAAGAGATGGAAATACCAGACCATCTCACCTGTCTCCTGTGAAACCTATATGCAGATCAAGAAACAACAATTAAAACTGGACAGGGAACAATGGACTGGTTCAAACTTGGAAAAGGAGTACATCAAGGCTGCATATTGTCACCCTGCTTATTTAACTTATATGTAGAGTACATCATGCAACATGCCGGCTGGATGAAGCACATGCTGGAATCAAGATAGCTGGGAGAATTTTTAATAACCTCAGATATGCCAATGACACCATCCTAGTGGCAGAAAGTGCAGAGGAACTAAAGAACCTCTTGATGAAGGTGAAAGAGGAAAGTGAAAAAGCTGAATTAAAGCTCAACATTCAAAAAATGAAGATTATGACATCTGGTCCCATCAGCTCATGGCCAATACTTGGGAAAAAGAATGGAAACAGTGACAGACTTTATTTTCTTGGGCTCCAAATCAAGGGAGGTGGTGACTGCAGCCATGAAATTAAATGATGCTTATTCCTTGGAAGAAAAGCTCTGACAAACCTAGATAGCGTATTACAAAGCAGAGACATCACTTTGCCAACAAAGGTCTGTATAGTCAAAGCTATGGTTTTTCCAGTAGTCATGTATGGATGTGAGAGTTGGACCATAAAGAAGGCTAAGCACCAAAGAACTGCTGCTTTCAAACTGTGGTGCTGGAGAAGACTGTTGCAAGTCCCTTGGATAGGAGATCAAACCAATCAACTCTGAATGTTCAGTGGAAGGATGGATGCTGGAGCTGAAGTTCCAATACTTTGGCCACCTGATGTGAAGAGCCGACTCACTGGAAAAGACCCTGATGCTGGGAAAGATTGAGGGCAGGAGGAGAAGGGGATGACAGAGGATGAGACGGTTGGATGGCATCATCGATTCAATGGACATGAGTTTGAGCAAACTCTGGGGGAATTTGCAGTCCATGGAGTTGCAAAGAGTCAGACACAACTGAGTGACAGAACAACAAAAACAACATGTTGCTCTTTAGAGTCTTATAACATTTTGAGAGGTTGAAGAGTAGATATTTTATTTCTATAGAAAATTAAATCAACATTGAAAAGAGTTAAAGAGTATATTTCCCTAGTACATGTTAGCACAGGACTAGAATTTGATTCCTGACTCTTGGTTCAGTGTTTTGTTTTGTTTTGTTTTTTCAAGATTTGATAACTGGACTAAACAATCACTTATGAATATTTTGTGAACTATAAAGAAATAAAAGGGAAATTCAGAGTAAATTTTCCACATTCTGTCCTTGTACTCTAGAACTAGAACTTGGCATAAGCATATATGTGTATATCTGTGATTCTGCATCTGTGTCTGTGCAGTTGGTATGTGTCATTAACAGTTTTTTAAAGGAAAAAAAAGAAACAGGAAGATGGGGCCAAAAGATCTAAATCAAAGAGAAAAGCAGACAAAAGTAAGCCAAGAGTACCCACTCATTGTGGAGAAACAGAGTACAAGTATCAAGGATATTTGAGCCAGGAATGATCAAGGGTCAGTCTGGACACATGTTTGAAAAGTCAGAGGAAAGTAATCATCAGAAAAAGGTAAGCATTTAGGAGCAAAGGGAAAAAATAAGCAATACTTGTGAAAGATTTGTTGATCATTTACACAGAGAATGCAAAGAGACAAGAAAGAAAACTCCAGCCAGGAATCCAGCAACAAGAGAGTCAGGGAAATAGACAAAAAGTATAGGCTAAGAGTTCTATTCACGGACCAAAGTATGAGACACAGAAGACAAATGAAAGAAAGAAAGAAAGAAAATAAAAGGAAGGAAAGGAGAAAGGGAAGGAAGGAGGGACAGAGGGAGAAGGAAAGAACAAAGGAAGAAAGAATCATCAACACAGAAATATTCATGTTCTTCTGCAGAAACTTCCTGGGAAGCGTATTTTATTATTATTTGGGGGAGGTAGGGACACATGACAGACTGTAGCAGTTTTAGCCTTCAGGAATAAGTTAAAGCATTTGGTAAATATATTTGACATAAAAGGGAAGGGTGAGAATATAGCATAGGTGAGAGAAGAAAATCCTGTAACAATTTGCTGAGTGGGTATATAATCCAACTCATACAAACATATCTGAATATTTCAAACTAGGAAGGTGAAAAGGGTAAAAGATTGAATACTAGCTGCCAAAAAGTTACATGACTATATTCCAATCCACTTGAACTAACATATGACCAAAGACAATTTGATTATTACGTGATCCATTAAACTCAGGGTTCATAAATTCATGAACTCATGGTGAAAACAACAAATAAATGTGGAGAGAAAATCTATACCCACAAACTACATTTACAAAATTTTACCAGAAGTTTCCCTTTTGTGCCTTTCTGTTTGAAAATAAATGCAGTAATGTGAAAGTGTATACAAGTAATGTGCTTGCATTAGTCAATTAAAATGCATTTTTCAGAAATATCTACCTTTTCTTTTGCTGTAGGAATCAAATACTACTTTCTATATGCCTATACCTTGAAAACTACTGTCACAGATTAAATAATCACTTTTTCTGGATTACCTTCATTTTAAAGACTTTCTGAAAACACCTACACAAACTTGATGAAAATGATGAATAGCTCAATGATATCTGAGTTTGTTTTGTTAGGACTCACCGACACTTGGGAACTTGAGCTTTTCTTTTTTTTCATATTTTTATTGGCCTATGCAGCGATTATGGCAGGAAACCTTCTCATTGTGGTCACCATAACTTTGGACTCTCGTCTGCACTCCATACCAATGTACTTCCTCCTTGGAAACCTCTCCTTTCTTGATATGTCTCTTTCTACAATCACAACCCCCAAGATGGTTGCAGATTTTGTCAGGAAAAATAAAACTATTTCTGTATGGGGCTGTATGGCTCAGATGTTCTTCCTTCACTTTTTAGGGGGCAGTGAGATGACACTTCTCATAGTTATGGCGGTTGATCGGTACTTTGCAATCTGTAAACCTCTTCACTACACAACCATCATGAACCACCGGGTACTCAGAGGCTCTGTGCTGCTATCATGGGCTGTTGGCTTTGTGCATACAATGAGCCAGATGGTTTTTACCATCACCTTGCCCTTCTGTGGTCCCAATATAGTGGACAATATTTTCTGTGACCTTCCGCTGGTTATAAAGCTTGCCTGCACTGAGACCTATGTTCTGGAGTTGTTAGTAATTGCTGACAGTGGGCTATTGTCTTTCATCTCCTTCATACTCTTGCTCATTTCCTACATTGTCATTCTAGTAACTGTTCGACATCAGTCCTCTGGTGGTCTCTCCAGGGCTCTGTCCACGCTATCTGCTCATATTACTGTGGTCACCCTGTTCTTTGGGCCGTGTATCTTCATTTATGCTTGGCCATTTAGTAGCTTTTCAGTGGATAAATTTCTTTCTGTGTTTTATTCAGTTATCACACCTTTACTGAACCCCATTATTTACACTCTGAGGAATCAGGAGATGAAAGCAGCCATGAGTAGACTGAGGGCCCAACATGTGAGCTCCAGAAAGACCTTCTAGGCAACAACCATGATGAAAAAGACTTCTAGACCAAAACCCATATATAGTACATCTTGGAATCAGTTGGTATTAATTTGTCTTTTTGTAGTTTTTTAAATATTCATAATGTATATTAAACCTACCAAATGCTCCATCATCATATCTCTATAATATATTTTGTTTTATTGGAAGAGTAATTTTTAACTGAATTCAGTTCAGCTGGGATTAAATTTCTTAAATAAAGAAATAATAAAGTGTGTAAGGTAAAAATAAAGTGTGTAGAACCTGCTCAAAAGCTAATAGCCAAGACAAGGAAGAAAATGAGCACACCCAAAAAAGAACCTGATCCTTCTACAAATTTGCTACATTATTATTAAAAATAAAAAGTATAACAAGTTTTTAGTGGAATAATTATTTCTTTGGAATGATGGAAAATTTCCTCATATCATTTCTCAAAAATTTCAACAGATTTGAGTTTAAATGTGACATTTTCAACCTTAGAAAATTTACAGTTAAAGTTACCTAGAACATATATATGTTTGCCTAAATATAACATTTCTTAATGCTTATTTTAGAAATTAAACTACAACAAAAGAAAAAAAAACTATACAAAAATCCCACAATTCACAACTAGTGACAGCTTCTAAAACCCCCTTGATTATCTATTGTAGCCTTTAAAGAATTGTCAATTTGAGAACTGAAAAATGGTGTCTCAATTTCTGTAATGGCAAAAGTCTCTTTTAACAATCCCAGTTACTTTTTACTGCCAGTCTCTGAGGACTCTGAAACAATCAAGTGAGTTTCTCCTTTATACCTCCTATTAAGAGATGCATTTATATACTGAGCAGTTTGAAGTCCAGAGCAGAAAATAAAATCACTGGATAATAACTGAGCATTCAGGATTTCATAGTGATGTTACTTCTAAAGCACAAGTGCACCCGGTAGGTTACATAAGCCTGATGTGTTACTCTACCTATATATCACATCTATCATGTTAGTTCATTTATGATATAAATGTGTCTATAAATGATAAAATTCAAATGCCAAAATAATACTGAGGTGAGTGTCAAAGAGTGAAATTGCACTGGAAAAAAAGCTTATTTTTATATAAGTGGAAAAAATATAAAAATCACTCTAATCATGTTTCCTGGGAATTAAGGCAGCAATTCAGGCCAAAGAAATTATTCTTAGAGAAAGGGGTATGTTTTCAAGATATTTTAATTGTTTGGCTACCCTGATCAGATTAAATGACTTTATTCTTTGAGCTACTACATAATATAGAGGAATTTGAATATTTGTTTCTAGGGATGCAATTATTTTTAAAGGGAGACAGATAACAAAACTGCAAGGATAAAATGCCTGATTCATGGCTTGGTCAATCATGGAGTTTCAACACATACAAAATATTGATGCTTTCATTACACGTGTTCAGAATTATGGAGAGGAATATATGACAAACTTTCCAGTGACAGCAGTCTGAAAATTGCCATATATTTAAACAAACATAGTTTTTCCAGTAGACAGGTATGGATGTGAGAGTTGGACTATGAAGAAAACTGAGCACCAAAGAATTGATGCTTTTGAATTGTGATGTTGGAGAACACTCTTGAGAGTCCCTAGGACTGCAAGGAGAGCCTAACCAGTCCTGGGGGTGCATTGGAAGGACTGCTGTTGAAGCTGAAACTCCAATCCTTTGGCCACCTGATGCGAAGAGCTGACTCATTTGAAAAGACCCTGATGCTGGGAAAGATTGAGGGCAGGAGGAGAAGGAGACAACAGAGGCTGAGACAGTTGGATGGCATCACTGACTCAATGGACATGAGTTTGGGTAAACTCTGGGAGTTGCTGATGGACAGGGAGGCCTTGTGTGTTGAGGTTCGTGGGGTTGCAAAGAGTGAGACAGAACTGAGTGACTGACCTGAACTGAAGTGAACTGAGTTTGTAAAAAAAAAAAAAAAAAAAGAGAGAAGAATCACCCTGTCTAGGATGTGATGTTTGCCAAGTCAATGAGCACCTTCAAATCTACTTATTTGCATACTTCAGAAAAACACAGAAGATCCAGTGCCTATAGCTTAGATAAAATCATTGTCTTGCATTAAGGGTACAAAGCACAAAGAAGGAATGTTGATTCACATAATAAAGATTTCCATTTTCTATCTGACTACCACCTGAAAGAAAGAAGTTTCTATGCTACTCTGAGTAATGGTGTCAAACATAATGGTTA
>NC_057391.1:24789120-24829437 GCF_019320065.1 Cervus canadensis
ACCATATTTATAAAATATATCCATCTAAATGCACATAAACATGATTCAAATATGTTACAAGAGACAAAATAATTCATTTTGACAATTTTTACATATGACCAAATGTGAAATATTTTAAAAATACTCTTTTACTCAGACACAGGTAAAAATAAGTTAGAATCAGAAAAATTTTACAGTTATTGCTAACTTGCGGCACAGTTTAAAACTCACATGAAAAAATTTATATTTTTGAGTGGTGTGTATTTATACAAATAATATTGAACTGAAAAGGATAGAAAAAATAATTGAATAACGTCCAATCAGGCAAGGTTTGATTTTTCTCTACGAGAAATTTCTGAGAATGGGATGGCTGCCTGTGACTGGGAGCCTAATTCTTTCTATGCTGTTTAGGTGACAAAATGAATAAAAATTACTAGTTCAACTGTGGTGCAAACTTGAAGAAAGAAAACTATGTTTAATATTCTATGTCTATATTCAGTAATAAAGCCTTCCTACACATTTTCATAAAAGTACTTAATGTATGTGGAGATGTGTAACTGGAAGCTCTTTTGTTGAAAAAAAAGGCTGTGAAGTTCCTATTGATCTTGAATTTTTCTAATGATTATTTGTCCTCAGAGTGTTAAGCTGTGTATGAATTAGATAACCCAGGGGATAATATTCACTTATCACAAAAAATGTTTGACATGTGAACAATCAGATTTTCTGCCAAAATAACCAGTATAAATATTTTTCTCATTAAAAAATAAGCTTGTACAGCTGGTAGAAAAAGTTCCAACATTTTACATGCTCAAATAACTCTTTTCCCATATATTGATCAAGTTTAAAATATTAAAGTATGTAGTTGTTATAAATGTAGGTAGAAAAGGGTGGTAAGTTTAGAAAAATTGGAAATAGTCCTTAGGTTACAAAATCATGAAAACAAATATATTAGCAGTATAATTAGACAATCATATTGATAGAAGGTTTGATACTTCAGAAAAATAAAGGCTTAAGGGGAAATCTTTTAAATATTGGTTTAAATTAATCACATTTAATTTAGAATTCCATAAGTGTTTTCTCAGTTTCCCAATGTAGGGAAGTAAAAACATGAAGAATTAAATGAACATAAAATAAGTCAATGTGTTCCATTTTCTTGATATGTGATTTTTATTAGACTACATTTCAGACTTGTCAAAGATGTTAAATGTAGGCAAGGATGAAACTAATTTTTTGTTATTTTACCATATTCTAAATCATTTTGTATTTTATCCAACAGTGGTTAAACAATAAACAAGCTCAAATTTATGTTCTCAAAATACAAACTCAAATTATAAAACTGACCCCTAGATCAGATTGTCAATGGTATTTATCCATCACAGACTGGCTTTCTTCTTATTAAAACTGGGTAAATTTGTCCAGATGCTATCTGACCCAAGTTGTATTTTACCATTGCCTTCATGATCAGAATAATATGGTGTTCATTAAATTCTAGGTTTCATATACAAAGTCTCCTCCTTTATTAAAGTATACAGTTTCCCTGTGTTATAGAACTGCTATTTAAACCTACCAGTTCTAGCTGAGGAATGGTCTCTTCAAAGATACGTAGACACAGATTCTGAATATATATTTATCTTTTTGCCTCTGTGTATATACATGACAATCATTGCAGGTCAGAAAAAAAAGGACACAAAACACATATATAAGGTGTAGACAGTGATTCACCCCCAGAGGGAATTGTTAGCATAAAGGTTCTCGTTAGTTGTCTCTAGAGTTCAGAGCAAGGACTTAGTCTCTCATTTAAGTTGATTATGAATTCACCAAGTGTATGAGTTGTGTGGAGTCTCCCTAGTAAGTGCTTTCCAGAAAAGAACATTAACTTAAGTGTTTTGGTTGGTAGAGGGTAAGCAATTTTATGAAAATGGATCTACAATAGATGATGCACTTGAGAAAACTATAATTCTATTCATTTGACTTTACCAATCTGAATACTTATAATTTGATGATTGAATGCATTTATTCAATTAGAATTAAAATAACTAGATCCACACAGAGCAAGGCATATAAGGAAATTCATAGACTATAGACTAGTTCTTAGCACGGAGAAAACTTTCCTTTCACTCTGTAAGGGAATAAGAGAGATAAAGCAGCAGCACATACACTCATGGGCTAGAACAAGCAGAGGAGGCCTTCACCAGTGAAGGGACGTGAAGACGCTCAGTCGTGTCCGACTCTGCGACCCCATGGGCTGTAGCCCACCAGGCTCCTCCATCCATGGGATTTTCCAGGCAAGAGTACTGGAGTGGGTTGCCATTTCCTTCCCCAGAGGATCTTCCCGACCCAGGGACTGATCCTGGGTCTCCTGCATTGTAGGCAGACGCTTTAACTGTCTGAGCCACCAGGGAAATCCCTGGCCTTCACCAAGATAATCAATAAATGATTTATGGTAATCAATAAGTGATTAGTTGGTGGAGTTTAGCAGATTTGGAATTTCATGTCGTCTCTTACAATTATGTTTAACTTCATGATGGCTTAACAGTATTAAAGGAATATTATGGAGGTGAGTACAGTAATTTATGGTAAAACATGATTAAGCAGGTAAAATTCGATGGGCTATCTGAGTAGCAGTACATGGCTGCAGAGGATTTCACCTGTTGAGGAATTTTTCTGTCTTTATTCTTATAGGTAACTCTGCCATCTCTCCTCAATTACAATCCTCTTGAAAAGGTTACAAGAAAGTAAGGGTTGTAAATATATGATAAATATGATTCATTTCCAAAGCCCATAGTAGACATTGCTAAAGATTTCTTATTCTTTCTAACTGAATCTCAGAATTTTTTTCCATGTGGTTCCCCAGGCAACTGCTAGCAATTAGAATTGCCATTAAAAAAATATTTCAGGTAAGGAGATACATACCACAACATAGCATGACCTTTGAGGAGATGTTCGCAAGAGAACACAGCAGAGCATTCTTAAAAATAGAAATTAGAAGGATAATATGAGCACAATATTGATATCCAGATGAGATTACCCACACTAGTTGTTAAGGATGGTACACATATAGTTTTTCAGAATAAACTGAAATATTAGGTGCACTATATCTAAGGTCAAACTAAAAACAGGGCAGTGAATTGTTTCTTATCCTGTTCATTGTGCCAACTGTCTCGCTATTCATACTGTGTGCGCTGTTCCTTGAACCCATGGTAGACGAGGTGCAGGAGGGGAAGCTGGAAGAAAACCGCAGCACGCCCTCTTTCTCGGCTGGCACAGCGGCCACAGCTGTATTCTCTCCTGCCTGATGCGGCGGTGGTGGCAGCAGACGCGCTATCTTCTCTCCTCTCGTGGCTTACCCAACGGACACAGCCGTGATGCAGCAGTAATGCCACTGCTTTCTAGGTGGAGTTCATATATCTGATTCATAAAAAGTAGCCCACAGGCAAGCAGCGCCTCATGATGTGAATGCACAGCGCTCCAAGTGATCAGAGCTGTTACATAATCATTATTTGCAAAATGTGGAGCAAGAGCAGGAGGCTGTAGGGTGAGAGAGCCTGACTATGTCATCTTGGCTAATTTGCAATTTCCCTACAGGCAGATACAATCTAACACAGGGGAGAAAACAAAGAAGATGAAAATAAGGAGAGAAAATACACCTTATTCCAGGTTCCTTGTTTTGCAATATGTTAATAAAATACATCAAAAGAGGTGGTCTTGAAGATGTTTACATAATTTAGGTTTCCAATAAGTCTTTAGAAGGACTCTTTGCAATGTTTCCATAAACTTACTGAATCATTGATAAATTCAGATTTGTAACGTGAAATAGCCCACTATTTTCTCTGCATTCATTTCTATTACAATTTATTCTTCATTTAAAAAGACAAACCTTAACGACATTTCAGAAGATTGTTCGATCTATTCTCAAACCTCCCATTCTCAAAACTCTTTAATTGCTTTATATTGCTAAAACCTAGGATTCACAAGGCCTGAATACTCTGCCTCTCTGTATAATCTCTGCACAGGTCTTTCTTCCTTTTATCTATCAACCTCCCTCATAAATGTCTGTCTTTGGTACCTAAAATGACTTTCTCACACTACAATATCCATATAAACTGGCCCTTCTGCCTGCAATGCACTTTTTCCCACTCAAATGTCTATTCTTTAGCTTTCTTAATGTGTTTCTGTGAAGACTTCTGTTTAACATGATCTTCTAACATCACCACGCCTAATATGGATGCCTCCTCATTATCTTCTGCAGGGCAGAGAACAGTGTTGTGTGATAACCATGTATGTGTATTATGTACTTTAAACATTAATAAGGGTTCCCTTGAATTTGAAGATAAGGAGGTAAAGGAGGTAATGAATGCAAGCTAATATATGCATTACATTTGTGCTAAGAATATTTTCCAATAAAATAAAAAGATACCATAATATTCCTCACATTTTGTAAGGTGGAAATTCAATATTATTTAACATTCGATTTCAATTATTTGAAGAAATATTTAAATGGTCTTCCCTGGTGTCTCAGTGATAAAAAATCGACCTGCCATTGTAGGGAACATGGGTTAAATCCCTGGATAAAGAAGATCTTCTGGAGGAGGAAATGGTAACCCACTCTATGGACAGTGGAGCCTCTTGGGTTCATGGGGTTGCAACAAGTCTGACAACACTGAAACTAAACAATAACAATAACAACCCCCAAATTGCAGAGATCAAAAAACGATCATATACAACAGACAATATTTAGGGGGTGAGCCAGGAACCAATGTGCTGGTTGCTCAGTCTCTTAATGGCTGCCTTCATTTCCTGATTCCTCAGAGTATAAATAATTGGATTAAGGAGAGGAGTGATGATAGAGTAAAACACAGAAAGAAATTTATCTACAGAGTAGCTATTAAATGGGAAAGCATAGATGAAGATGGCAGGGCCAAAGGAGAAAGTGACTACAGTGATGTGAGCAGAGAGTGTAGACAGAGCCTTGGAGGATGCACTGGATGAGCGCTGCCAGATGGTGACCAGCATGACAGCATAGGATATGAGCAAGAGAAGGAAGCAGATCAGGGACAGAAATCCACTGTTCACGATCACCAAGAGCTCTAGGGTGTAAGTATCAGTGCAGGCAAGCTTGATGACCAGGGGCAGGTCACAGAAAAAGCTGTCCAATACATTGGGACCACAGAAAGGTAAATTCACAGTGAAAACCATCTGGCTTGTACTATGGATAAGCCCAATCACCCATGAGAGCAGCAGAAACCCAGTGAGCACCCTGTGACTCATGATGGTCTTGTAGTGCAAGGGTTTGCATATGGCGACATACCTGTCAATGGCCATAGCTATCAGAAGAGACATCTCTCCACCCCCAAAGAAGTGCATAAAGAACATCTGGATCATGCAGCCCCACCAGGAGATGGTCTTGTGTTTTCTAAGGAAGTCTGAAACCACTTTGGGAGTTGCAGCAGAAGAAATACATAAATCAAAAAATGATAAGTTTGCCAGAAAGAAATACATGGGGGAGTGAAGATGGTTGTCAACTATCACAGAGATGACAATGAGGAGGTTTCCTACTATGATGGCGACATAGACGAGAAAGAAGATTGCAAAAAAGAATATTTGAGTTTCTTGAGAAGTAGAAAGTCCCACCAAAATGAACTCAGAAACACTTGATCTGTTATTCAGGAGATCCATTCATCCTTCTGCAGAAGCTTTCTGAAAAGGAAAACAAACAGGGTGTGATAACGACTAACAGGTCAGGGAATCTAGTCTTAATCACCCTGTTTCTTATTCAGGAAAGTAACCCGTTTAATAACATGACTGCTTGTAGATATGTTGCAATTGGAGATATCTTACAGGACCACAAGACCATAAAAGTGTGGTGGTTATGAAACCAACTAGATTACCTTTTCTCTTGGTTAGTGCAAGGCAAGATCAACTAGACATTGAGCAAACTTGTCTTCCTTCATGTTCAGCTCCAGACCACACTCTGAATAACCACTTAATTTATTAGAGTGATAAGAGTTTTCAAAAGCATTAGGAGAATAGGATTTTTCTTTTGTGGGTTTCACATAATATATTTACTGACATGTTTTGTTACTTACTACATTGGTGCTTCCATGGTGGCACAGACATAAAGAATCTGCCTGCAACTTCAGGAGATGCGGGTTTGATCCATGGGTTGGAAAGATCCCCTGAAGTAGGAAAGGGAAAGCCACTCCAGCATTCTTGCCTAGAAAATTCTACCGACAGAGGAGACTGACAGGCTATAGTCTGTGGGGTCACACAGAGTCAGACACGACAGTGACTGAGCTCGCATACACTATGTAGTAAAGTGTGTACCATATTAAAGAGATATTGCTGAAATTGCATGATGTGCATTATATTTCCTGAAGAGAACTAATGATGAGTATGACTGTGACCACATTATGATAGAAAGTTGAATTCTGAGACAGGTATACAGTTGTTAACAAAATTACGGACGCTGCGCCGGGACATGCGGGCGCTGAAGGTGGAGCTGAAGGAGCAGGAGCTGGCCAACGAGGTGATGGTGAAGAACCTGCAGCTGAAACACACCGAGGAGATCACCAAGATGCGCAACGACTTTGAGAGGCAGGTGCGAGAAATCGAGGCCAAGTATGACAAGAAGATGAAGATGTTTCGGGACGAGCTCGACCTGCGCAGGAAGACGGAGATCCACGAGGTGGAGGAGAGGAAGAATGGCCAGATCACCACGCTGATGCAGCGGCACGAGGAGGCCTTCACCGACATCAAGAACTACTACAACGACATCACCCTCAACAACCTGGCTCTCATCAACTCCCTCAAGGAGCAGATGGAGGACATGCAGAAGAAGGAAGAGCACCTGGAGAAGGAGATGACGGAGGTGGCCATGCAGAACCGGCGCTTGGCGGACCCCCTGCAGAAGGCTCGGGAGGAGATGAGTGACATGCAGAAGAAGCTCGGGGGCTATGAGAGGGACAAGCAGATCCTGGTGTGCACAAAAGCCCGTCTGAAAGTCACTGAGAAGGAGCTGAAGAGCCTGAGGTGGGAGCACGAGGTGCTGGAGCAGCGATTCATCAAGGTGCAGCAGGAGCGGGACGACCTGTACCAGAAGTTCACCACAGCCATCCTGGAGGTGCAGCAGAAGGCGGGCTTCAGGAACCTCGTCCTGGAGCGCAAGGTGCAGGCGCTGGTTGCCGCCGTGGAGAAGAAGGAGGTGCAGTTGAATGAGGTGCTAGCGGCCTCCAACCTGGACCCCGCGGCCCTGACCCTCGTGTCTCGCAAGCTGGAGGACGTTCTGGAATCGAAGAACAGCGCCATCAAGGACCTGCAGTACGAGCTGGCCGGGGTCTGCAAGGCCCACAGTGACTTGCTGCGCACGTATGAGGCGAAGCTCCTGGCCTTCGGAGTCCCCCTGGACAACGTGGGTTTCAGGCCCCTGGAGACTGCTGTGATCGGGCAGACGCTGGGACAGGGCCCCGCAGGACTTGTGGGCACCCCAACGTAGCCCCAGCCCGGGTGAGGTCCCCCCACAGCAAGGACAGCAGGTATTTGTTCTGTAGACGTGCGTTGTCAGAGAATGAAGATTTCCATGTGAAAAAAAAAAAAAAAAAAAAAGAGAGAGATTTTATATTTGAATGACTTAGATTGACTCTCACAATATCAGATGTTCATCTCACATATTTTCCTAACTCTTTGGTCTGTGTGGTCAGACAAGTAAGTGTATCCAGTTTGTGTATTCTCAGCCAATTGTTGCAAAACTGAATCAAATGACCATTTTTATCTGATATTTCTTTTCAATTCATATATTTTCACATATAGTGAGTCTATAGAAATACCAAAATAACCATTATTAAGACTATAAACTAGTGGGGATTCCATGGTACTCTTGTTCAACTTGTCCATCTTGAAGAGATGTAAGGAATAAGGGGAATACTGTATCATTGTGAGTCTAAACTCAAAAAGGTTAATTATATACTGTTTGAGCAGAGAAGTATTTTCAGGTTAATTTCTTATCCTCTTTAGACCTATGTTCCTCACAGTCATCTACTTTAAGTTTCATTTAATTGACATTTAACCTTGTCAAGGATAGATAGACTCATAATATTGTATTATTGACTGAGGTGAACTCAGCTAAACTAAATTAAAAATTTTCAAGTATGCAGAAGGGGAAGAGGTCAGTGCTCAGTCTACATAAAGGTACTTATTTCAGTGCTTCCCCTGCTTATCTGATTTTAGGTCTATTTTTCAAATCTCATTCCAGCCTTGTTGATCATCTTGAGTGCTTTTCTGGCCTTCTTCAGAGCCTAGAGCCAAACCTGAGGCCAAAATGAGAACACAAAATAGGACATATTTGATAATCCATGTACCCATAGCCTTTCCATCACACTGTTTAAATGTTAGAAGTACAGTATATGTAGTTAGCCATAATAAACATTTAATTATATACACTTATGTATGTAAGTTTACATACATTAAGACACATTTGAGCCTAAGTGGCCCATACTCTAACCATTATTCTTGACAGCATCACTCAGAGTAGCATAAAACTTCTTGTTTTCACATAATAATGGAATGGAAAATGAAACTCTATATTCTTCTTTGTGCTTTGTTCTCTTAACGCAAGACAATGATTTTATCTTATCCAAGCTACAGTCTTGGATGGCTTTGTTTTTCTAAAGTTTGCAAATAAATAAATAGATTTATAGGTACATATGAACTGGGAAAAAATAAGATCCCAGACAAGGTGATTTCTCTCAGCTTTTTTTTAACCAATTAATATTTGTTTAAATATATGGCTATTTTCAGACTGTTATCAGAAGATGGTTGTATATTCCTCTCTAAAATTTCTGACAAGTGTAATGATAGTATCAATATTTTGGAAGTGATGACTTTCTATGATTTTTTTCAAGCCATGGATCAGGTGTTTTATCCTTGTAGATTTCTTAACTCTCTTTTTAATAATTGTATCCCTAGAAACAAATATGCAATTTTTCTACATTATGCAATAATTCAAAGAAAAAATTAACCAGTTTGATAAGTATAACCAAACAATTTAAGCTTGCCTAGATCCTTTTTTCTGTACACATAAATTATTTAGCCTGGATTCCTGTATTATTATCTTAATTCCCTGTAAACATCATTAGGGTGACTTTTGTATCTTTTTTCTTTTTTATAAAAATCAAATTTTTTCCAGTTTAAGATCTCCTTTCCCTCCCTTCTTTCAGTTATTATTTTGGCATTTGAATTCATCAGTATGGACAGACACACTTATATTGTAAATGTAATTTGTGATGGGTGTGGTATATAGGCAGAGAAACATGTCAGGATTATGTAACCTACCTGTTGGACTTCAGAAGTAAAATCAACATGATATCCTGAATGCTTCTTTTCATCGTCTAAAGGTTTTTGTCTCTGAACTTCAAAAGACAACGGTATATAAAAGTATCCCTTGATGGGTGACGTAAAGGAGAAACCTCATTTGGTTATTTCAGAATCCTCAGGGACTGGCAGTAAGAAGTAATTGGGATTGTTCAGAGACTCTTTTGCCGCTGCAGAACATGAGAAATCATTTTTCACCTCTCAAATTGACAATACTTTAAAGACATCAATAAATAATCAAGAGAGTATTGAAAGATATCACTAGCTGTGTATTGTGAGTTTTTTGTATGATGTTTTGTCTTGGCTGTAGTTTCTTTTCTACAGTAAACATTTATGATTGTTCTATTCAGGCAAAATATGAATATTCAATCTAGATAATTTTAATTCTAAATCTTATTAAAAGTGAACTTTTCCCATGCTTTAACTTTAATCTCTTGGAATTTATTGATAAAGGATGTGTATAATTATTTATATCATTGTAATTAAGTAAGTTAATTCCACTGAATTTTATATTTCCTTTTCCATTTAAAGATATGTGTAGACAAGTCTGCTTCAAGTTTACCCATTTTTTTCTCCTTTTTAAAAAATGAACTGTTTTTTAGAACAGGTTTAGGTTCACAGCAATATTGAGAAAATGGTATTTTCCATACATGTGGTATTTTCCTTCACACACGCATAACCTCCCCTATAATCAACTTATTGCACAATGGTGTATTTGTTACAAATGATGAACCTACGCTGACATATAACTTCACTCAAAATCCACACTTCACACTATAGTTAACTCTTGATTGTACATTGGATGCATTGGGACAAATCTATAATGATATATAGACATCATTATAGAATCATATGGATTAGTTTCATTGCCATAAAACCCCCTCTATTCCATCTAGTCTTCCTTTTCCCCCTCTATTCACTGACAACTACAGACCTTTTCCTGTCTCCATAGTTTTTCATTTTTCAGAATGCCATATGATTGGACTTATAGAATATGTAAACTTTTTAGATTGGCTTTTCATTTAGCAATATGCATTTTTATCCAAGCTTTTAATGGCTTCGTAGCTTTTTTATTTTTTTTTCCATTTATTTTTATTAGTTGGAGGCTAATTACTTTTCAATATGTTAGTGGTTTTTGCCATACATTGACATGAATCAGCCATGGATTTACATGTATTCTCCATCCCAATCCCCCCTCCCATCTCCCTCTGCTTGTTTATTTTTAACACTGAATAAAATTCCATTGTCTTGATGTATCATAATTTATTTAACCATAAGTCTACTGAAGAACATCTTGGTTGGTTTCAAGTGTGGGTACTCATAAAGAAAACTGCTCTGAACATCTGTCTGCATTTTTTTCTGGATAGTTTTCAGTGCATTTGGGTAAATACAAAGGAATACAACTGCTGAAACATAACTGTAAAAGTATGCTTAGTTCTGTAAGAAATCACCAATTGTCTCCTGAGGTGGCTGTACCATTAGCATCCCACCAGCAACGAATGAGAATTCTTGTGTTTCCACATCCTTGCCAGCACTTGGCGTCATCGGTATTCTGGAATTTGACCATTCTCATAACTGTGTGGTAGTGTTTTATTACCATTTAATTTGCTTAATCCTGATGATACCTGATGTATGACTTCTTTGGTGAAGTGTTAGCTAAGGTCTTGCCATTTTCAAAATAGGGCTGTTTATTTTGTTATTTTGAGTTTTAAGAGTTCTTTTTATATTTTGGATAGTGGTCCTTTTCGGATATGTATCTCACAAATCTGTTCTTCATCTGTGGCTAGTGGTTTCATTCTCTTGACATTTTCATTCAGAGAGTAGCATTTTTTAAATTTTAATCAATCCAGCTTACCAATTCTGTCAGAGACTGTGCCTTTAGTGATATATCTGAGAAGTCATTGCCTAGCCCAAGGTCATCTACATTTCCTCCTATGTTATCTTCTATGAATTTTGTAATTTTACATTTTATGATGAATTCTGTGATCTATTTTGAATTAATTTCATGATGAATGTAAAGTTTATACTTAGATGGTTTTTTTTTTTTGCATGTGAATGTCTATTTGTTGAAAGTCTATCTTGTATTACCTCTGCTCACATGTAAAATAAGTTCACTATGTGTATGCAGGTCTATCATGTTCCACTGATCTACCTATTCTCTTTCATATTGTTACCACAAGTTTTCATTTTATTCATTTTATTTTACAGTGCATTTTAATATCAGGAAGGACATGTTGATGCTTTAGACATTCAGAATATCTTAGATATTCTGTGTTTTTCAATGAAATAGAATTATTTTCTGAAGTTAAAACGAGTCACAGTGGGATCAATCAATGCAATATTAGAAACTCATGATAAACATAGGAGAAATGAACAGTTTTACAAAATTGAGCATTTTCATCCAGAAAGAATTTATGTAGCTTTAAATCTGTCTTATTTATAGCTTACAACAAAGTTTTATCATCTTGATTATATGGACAATGCACAATTTTTATTAAATGAAATGTTACATATTTTGTAACTTTTGTTTCTATACTGAATCATTTTCCTTAACAAAAATATAGTCATATGAAATGTTATTATGTCTGTATAATTGGTAAATGTCAGCACACTGGAATTTAATTTTTAATTTTATTTTTATAAGGAAATTCATAGACCTCAAGCAGTTGTTATCATAGCCCAAAATCTTTTACCATATAAAGGCTCTTTGAGAGAGGAAGAAATGGGGGAGGCATGAAAGCTGTGAAGGGAAGAAGGTAGGGAGAATAGCTGAAAGGGCAAGAAGAGACAAAGAGGCAGAGAGAAAGGAGAAAGAGGAGAAGGCTCTTTTCACCATATGGAAAGCTCTTTATGGATGAATGGTAATTAATTAATGATTAATTAGTGGAGTTGAGTCGTCATCACTCTACAATTTTCAGATTTTGTTATGTCCATTGTGCAAATCTTTAAGAGGTTAAAAATGTTTAATGTTTAAAATATTTTAAAAATTCAGTCATCAATATCTGAATTTAGTTAAAAGAATATTAGTATTCAAGCTATCTGGTATAGCAAGATACAATGAGCAGTTTATGATTTTGATCTTCAATATTTCAGATCATATGGTGCTGAGAAAACTATTTGGGTTGCCAAATAAATTTTTGGAATATTATTTTCTAAGTACATGATACATTCTACTAAAGATGATTAGCTTATCGAAGCTATACAGTGAAAATTATTTTTCAAATTGTCATTCAAATCACAACTCCTTTGTGAAGCTTCTATATGGTTGACATATATTGGCAGATTAATACCTGGTAAATAACTACATACAACCTGGAAACTAAAAGTCACACTAAACATCACATAATGTGCTTTCATTAAAATTTCATATTTTTATAGATTGGTTCACTAAAATATTTTATAAGAATCATTTTTGTCTTAAGGATTTTATACATATGAAAATTTATATTATTTAAATACTTACTTACAGTATTTTTATATATACTTAAGACTCACTACCCACAAATAGCCCTGGAAGAGGAAATGGTAACCCTCTCCAGTCTTCTCGCCTGGAAAATCCCGTGGACAGTGAATCTTATTGAGCTACAGTTCCTGGGGTAGCAAAGAGTTGTTCATGACTGAAATGACTTACACACAGACACACACACACACAGGCACACACAAAGAGCAGATAACATAAAACAATTGTTTGTAACAGACAATATTTAGTGGGTGAGCCCAGCACCAGTATGATGTTTGCTTAGTCTTTTAATGGCTGCCTTCATTTCCTGATTCCTCAGAGTATAAATAATTGGATTAAGGAGAGGAGTGATGATAGAGTAAAACATAGAAAGAAATTTATCTACAGAGTAGCTATTAAATGGGAAAGCATAGATGAAGATGGCAGGGCCAAAGGAGAGAGTGACTACCGTGATGTGAGCAGAGAGTGTAGACAGAGCCTTGGAGGATGCACTGGAGGAGCGCTGCCAGATGGTGACCAGCATGACAGCGTAGGATATGAGCAAGAGAATGAAACAGACTAGGGACAAGAGCCCACTGTTCACAATCACCAAGAGCTCTAGGGTGTAAGTATCACTGCAGGCAAGCTTGATGACCAGGGGCAGGTCGCAGAAAAAGCTGTCCAATACATTGGGACCACAGAAAGGTAAATTCACAGTGAAAACCATCTGGCTTGTACTATGGATAAGCCCAATCACCCATGAGAGCAGCAGAAACCCAGTGAGCACCCTGTGACTCATGATGGTCTTGTAGTGCAAGGGTTTGCATATGGCGACATACCTGTCAATGGCCATAGCTATCAGAAGTGATATCTCTCCACCCCCAAAGAAGTGCATAAAGAACATCTGGATCATGCAGCCCCACCAGGAGATGGTCTTGTGTTTTCTAAGGAAGTCTGAAATCACTTTGGGAGTTGCAGCAGAAGAAAGACATAAATCAAAAAATGATAAGTTTGCCAGAAAGAAATACATGGGGGAGTGAAGATGGTTGTCAACTATCACAGAGATGACAATGAGGAGGTTTCCTACTATGATGGCAACATAGACGAGAAAGAAGATTGCAAAAAAGAATATTTGAGTTTCTTGAGAAGTAGAAAGTCCCACCAAGATGAACTCAGAAACAGTTGATCTGTTATTCAGGAGATCCATTCATCCTTCTGCAGAAGCTGTCTGAAAAGTGAAAACAAACAGTGTGTGATAGGGACTAACAGGTCAGGAAACTTAATATTTACTTAAACATGTTGCCTTTTATTCAGGGAAATGACAGTTTTGCAGTACGAGTGCTTTGTAGGTATTTTGCAGTTGGAGATATTTCACAGGACCACGAGACCATAAATATGTGATGATTATGGACCAAATTAAATGAATTATTCACATGGTTAGTGCAAGGCAAGTTCAGTTAGACAGAAGACGTGTCTCCTTTCATGTTCAGCTCCAGATCACACGGTGTAGAAACACTTAACTATTAGAGTGACAAAGGAGAGTTTTCAAAACCTCCTGGAGGTAGATTTTTATCTTTTGTGAATCTCAAGAAGTACATTATGATATCCTCAGTATGCAGTAATAAGTTTACCTTATTAAAAAAGATGTTATGAAGACCAATTCAAGACTAAAGCAACATGAAGAAAATAAATAACAAAAATTATAGCAAAAATTAAATGTGGAATTCAGAGAAAGATAACAAACCAGTGAAACTAAGACCTTATTTTAAAAAAAAATGAATAAAAGCACTTATACTCTAATAGGCTAAGAAGAAAAGAGAAGATGCAATTTTACAAAATCAGAAATGAAAGAGAATTCATCACTACTGGTCTACTCATCCCATAAACATTATGAGGATAGTAAATAACTCTATAAAATAAATAAAAAACTATTGCCAAAATCACATTATGTGCATTATGCTTCCTGAAGTAGATTGATTAATGACATGTATTGTTGATAGAAAGTTAAGTATTGAGAGAGCTCCATGGTTTACTGAGATCAAACCCTATTCATTTACACCTGAAACACCAGATTAACTCTCAAAAGTGCAGATTCTCATTTCACCTGTTTTCCTAACTCTTCCCTTTATGTGGCTATGCAAATAAATGTATTCTATCTGTGCATTCTTACCCTGCATGCTGCATGCTGTCACTTCAGTTGTGTTGAACTCTGTGCGACCCTGTGGACTGTAGCCTGCCAGGCAAGAATACTGGAGTGGGTTGCTTTGTCTTCCTCCAGAGCATCTTTCTGACTCAGGGATGTCAATTGCATCTCCTGCATTGGTTGGCAAGTGTTGCAAAATCCATGACCATTTTTATCTGATATTTGCTTTTAATTCACATATTTTCATAAATGCAATGAGTGTGTAGAAATACCAAAAATACTGTCACTAAGAGCATGAGCTAGTGATGTAACTAAGGTAGTCCTGGTCAACTTTTCACTCAAAGAGATGTAAGGAGCAGGGTGACTGAATTATTTACCATTGTGCATCTAAACAAAGAAACTAAAAGTATGATGAGCTATTTGAACAGAGTAGCATCTTTGGATAGTTACTTCTCACCTTTGGACCTGTTTCCTCTCATTGATTTTCCTTAAGTTTCCTTTAACCTTTAACTTTGTCAAGGATAGACAGAAATAGATATGTGGTGCTGACTGAGGTGGACTCTGCTAAGCTATTTTTAAAAATACAAATAAAAGGAAAAGTGAATATTTCATCTACAAAAATTCACTTATCTCATTGCCTCCACTGTTTATCTGATTTTAGCTGTATTGTTCAAGTTTAATTACAGGCTCAATGATCATCTCTAGTGCTTTTATTGCCTTCTTCAGAGCCTAGAGTCAGACCTAATGCCAAAATGAGAGAATAAATAGGAAATATTTGATTATTTGTGGACCTCCAACCTGTTAATCACACAGTATAGTTTTTGGAGACTCAGTATATCCAGTTGGCCATAATGAACATTATATGCACTTAGGTATGTCAGATTACTATCAGGAAGACACACATTTGATAAGTGGCCATACTCTAACCATTATGTTTGACACCATTACTCAGAGTAGCATAGAAACTTCTTTCTTTCAGGTGGTAGTCAGATAGAAAATGGAAATCTTTATTATGTGAATCAACATTCCTTCTTTGTGCTTTGTACCCTTAATGCAAGACAATGATTTTATCTAAGCTATAGGCACTGGATCTTCTGTGTTTTTCTGAAGTATGCAAATAAGTAGATTTGAAGGTGCTCATTGACTTGGCAAACATCACATCCTAGACAGGGTGATTCTTCTCTCTTTTTTTTTTTTTTTGTTTACAAACTCAGTTCACTTCAGTTCAGGTCAGTCACTCAGTTCTGTCTCACTCTTTGCAACCCCACGAACCTCAACACACAAGGCCTCCCTGTCCATCAGCAACTCCCAGAGTTTACCCAAACTCATGTCCATTGAGTCAGTGATGCCATCCAACTGTCTCAGCCTCTGTCGTCTCCTTCTCCTCCTGCCCTCAATCTTTCCCAGCATCAGGGTCTTTTCAAATGAGTCAGCTCTTCGCATCAGGTGGCCAAAGGATTGGAGTTTCAGCTTCAACAGCAGTCCTTCCAATGCACCCCCAGGACTGGTTAGGCTCTCCTTGCAGTCCTAGGGACTCTCAAGAGTGTTCTCCAACATCACAGTTCAAAAGCATCAATTCTTTGGTGCTCAGTTTTCTTCATAGTCCAACTCTCACATCCATACCTGTCTACTGGAAAAACTATGTTTGTTTAAATATATGGCAATTTTCAGACTGCTGTCACTGGAAAGTTTGTCATATATTCCTCTCCATAATTCTGAACAAGTGTAATGAAAGCATCAATATTTTGTATGTGTTGAAACTCCATGATTGACCAAGCCATGAATCAGGCATTTTATCCTTGCAGTTTTGTTATCTGTCTCCCTTTAAAAATAATTGCATCCCTAGAAACAAATATTCAAATTCCTCTATATTATGTAGTAGCTCAAAGAATAAAGTCATTTAATCTGATCAGGGTAGCCAAACAATTAAAATATCTTGAAAACATACCCCTTTCTCTAAGAATAATTTCTTTGGCCTGAATTGCTGCCTTAATTCCCAGGAAACATGATTAGAGTGATTTTTATATTTTTTCCACTTATATAAAAATAAGCTTTTTTTCCAGTGCAATTTCACTCTTTGACCCTCACCTCAGTATTATTTTGGCATTTGAATTTTATCATTTATAGACACATTTATATCATAAATGAACTAACATGATAGATGTGATATATAGGTAGAGTAACACATCAGGCTTATGTAACCTACCGGGTGCACTTGTGCTTTAGAAGTAACATCACTATGAAATCCTGAATGCTCAGTTATTATCCAGTGATTTTATTTTCTGCTCTGGACTTCAAACTGCTCAGTATATAAATGCATCTCTTAATAGGAGGTATAAAGGAGAAACTCACTTGATTGTTTCAGAGTCCTCAGAGACTGGCAGTAAAAAGTAACTGGGATTGTTAAAAGAGACTTTTGCCATTACAGAAATTGAGACACCATTTTTCAGTTCTCAAATTGACAATTCTTTAAAGGCTACAATAGATAATCAAGGGGGTTTTAGAAGCTGTCACTAGTTGTGAATTGTGGGATTTTTGTATAGTTTTTTTTTCTTTTGTTGTAGTTTAATTTCTAAAATAAGCATTAAGAAATGTTATATTTAGGCAAACATATATATGTTCTAGGTAACTTTAACTGTAAATTTTCTAAGGTTGAAAATGTCACATTTAAACTCAAATCTGTTGAAATTTTTGAGAAATGATATGAGGAAATTTTCCATCATTCCAAAGAAATAATTATTCCACTAAAAACTTGTTATACTTTTTATTTTTAATAATAATGTAGCAAATTTGTAGAAGGATCAGGTTCTTTTTTGGGTGTGCTCATTTTCTTCCTTGTCTTGGCTATTAGCTTTTGAGCAGGTTCTACACACTTTATTTTTACCTTACACACTTTATTATTTCTTTATTTAAGAAATTTAATCCCAGCTGAACTGAATTCAGTTAAAAATTACTCTTCCAATAAAACAAAATATATTATAGAGATATGATGATGGAGCATTTGGTAGGTTTAATATACATTATGAATATTTAAAAAACTACAAAAAGACAAATTAATACCAACTGATTCCAAGATGTACTATATATGCGTTTTGGTCTAGAAATCTTTTTCATCATGGTTGTTGCCTAGAAGGTCTTTCTGGAGCTCACATGTTGGGCCCTCAGTCTACTCATGGCTGCTTTCATCTCCTGATTCCTCAGAGTGTAAATAATGGGGTTCAGTAAAGGTGTGATAACTGAATAAAACACAGAGAGAAATTTATCCACTGAAAAGCTACTAAATGGCCAAGCATAAATGAAGATACACGGCCCAAAGAACAGGGTGACCACAGTAATATGAGCAGATAGCGTGGACAGAGCCCTGGAGAGACCACCAGAGGACTGATGTCGAACAGTTACTAGAATGACAATGTAGGAAATGAGCAAGAGTATGAAGGAGATGAAAGACAATAGCCCACTGTCAGCAATTACTAACAACTCCAGAACATAGGTCTCAGTGCAGGCAAGCTTTATAACCAGCGGAAGGTCACAGAAAATATTGTCCACTATATTGGGACCACAGAAGGGCAAGGTGATGGTAAAAACCATCTGGCTCATTGTATGCACAAAGCCAACAGCCCATGATAGCAGCACAGAGCCTCTGAGTACCCGGTGGTTCATGATGGTTGTGTAGTGAAGAGGTTTACAGATTGCAAAGTACCGATCAACCGCCATAACTATGAGAAGTGTCATCTCACTGCCCCCTAAAAAGTGAAGGAAGAACATCTGAGCCATACAGCCCCATAGAGAAATAGTTTTATTTTTCCTGACAAAATCTGCAACCATCTTGGGGGTTGTGATTGTAGAAAGAGACATATCAAGAAAGGAGAGGTTTCCAAGGAGGAAGTACATTGGTGTGGAGTGCAGACGAGAGTCCAAAGTTATGGTGACCACAATGAGAAGGTTTCCTGCCATAATCGCTGCATAGGCCAATAAAAATATGAAAAAAAAGAAAAGCTCAAGTTCCCAAGTGTCGGTGAGTCCTAACAAAACAAACTCAGATATCATTGAGCTATTCATCATTTTCATCAAGTTTGTGTAGGTGTTTTCAGAAAGTCTTTAAAATGAAGGTAATCCAGAAAAAGTGATTATTTAATCTGTGACAGTAGTTTTCAAGGTATAGGCATATAGAAAGTAGTATTTGATTCCTACAGAAAAAGAAAAGGTAGATATTTCTGAAAAATGCATTTTAATTGACTAATGCAAGCACATTACTTGTATACACTTTCACATTACTGCATTTATTTTCAAACAGAAAGGCACAAATGGGAAAGTTCTGGTAAAATTTTGTAAATGTAGTTTGTGGGTATAGATTTTCTCTCCACATTTATTTGTTGTTTTTACCATGAGTTCATGAATTTATGAACCCTGAGTTTAATGGATCACGTAATAATCAAATTGTCTTTGGTCATATGTTAGTTCAAGTGGATTGGAATATAGTCATGTAACTTTTTGGCAGCTAGTATTCAATCTTTTACCCTTTTCACCTTCCTAGTTTGAAATATTCAGATATGTTTGTATGAGTTGGATTATATACCCACTCAGCAAATTGTTACAGGATTTTCTTCTCTCACCTATGCTATATTCTCACCCTTCCCTTTTATGTCAAATATATTTACCAAATGCTTTAACTTATTCCTGAAGGCTAAAACTGCTACAGTCTGTCATGTGTCCCTACCTCCCCCAAATAATAATAAAATACGCTTCCCAGGAAGTTTCTGCAGAAGAACATGAATATTTCTGTGTTGATGATTCTTTCTTCCTTTGTTCTTTCCTTCTCCCTCTGTCCCTCCTTCCTTCCCTTTCTCCTTTCCTTCCTTTTATTTTCTTTCTTTCTTTCTTTCATTTGTCTTCTGTGTCTCATACTTTGGTCCGTGAATAGAACTCTTAGCCTATACTTTTTGTCTATTTCCCTGACTCTCTTGTTGCTGGATTCCTGGCTGGAGTTTTCTTTCTTGTCTCTTTGCATTCTCTGTGTAAATGATCAACAAATCTTTCACAAGTATTGCTTATTTTTTCCCTTTGCTCCTAAATGCTTACCTTTTTCTGATGATTACTTTCCTCTGACTTTTCAAACATGTGTCCAGACTGACCCTTGATCATTCCTGGCTCAAATATCCTTGATACTTGTACTCTGTTTCTCCACAATGAGTGGGTACTCTTGGCTTACTTTTGTCTGCTTTTCTCTTTGATTTAGATCTTTTGGCCCCATCTTCCTGTTTCTTTTTTTTCCTTTAAAAAACTGTTAATGACACATACCAACTGCACAGACACAGATGCAGAATCACAGATATACACATATATGCTTATGCCAAGTTCTAGTTCTAGAGTACAAGGACAGAATGTGGAAAATTTACTCTGAATTTCCCTTTTATTTCTTTATAGTTCACAAAATATTCATAAGTGATTGTTTAGTCCAGTTATCAAATCTTGAAAAAACAAAACAAAACAAAACACTGAACCAAGAGTCAGGAATCAAATTCTAGTCCTGTGCTAACATGTACTAGGGAAATATACTCTTTAACTCTTTTCAATGTTGATTTAATTTTCTATAGAAATAAAATATCTACTCTTCAACCTCTCAAAATGTTATAAGACTCTAAAGAGCAACATGTTGTTTTTGTTGTTCTGTCACTCAGTTGTGTCTGACTCTTTGCAACTCCATGGACTGCAAATTCCCCCAGAGTTTGCTCAAACTCATGTCCATTGAATCGATGATGCCATCCAACCGTCTCATCCTCTGTCATCCCCTTCTCCTCCTGCCCTCAATCTTTCCCAGCATCAGGGTCTTTTCCAGTGAGTCGGCTCTTCACATCAGGTGGCCAAAGTATTGGAACTTCAGCTCCAGCATCCATCCTTCCACTGAACATTCAGAGTTGATTGGTTTGATCTCCTATCCAAGGGACTTGCAACAGTCTTCTCCAGCACCACAGTTTGAAAGCAGCAGTTCTTTGGTGCTTAGCCTTCTTTATGGTCCAACTCTCACATCCATACATGACTACTGGAAAAACCATAGCTTTGACTATACAGACCTTTGTTGGCAAAGTGATGTCTCTGCTTTGTAATACGCTATCTAGGTTTGTCAGAGCTTTTCTTCCAAGGAATAAGCATCATTTAATTTCATGGCTGCAGTCACCACCTCCCTTGATTTGGAGCCCAAGAAAATAAAGTCTGTCACTGTTTCCATTCTTTTTCCCAAGTATTGGCCATGAGCTGATGGGACCAGATGTCATAATCTTCATTTTTTGAATGTTGAGCTTTAATTCAGCTTTTTCACTTTCCTCTTTCACCTTCATCAAGAGGTTCTTTAGTTCCTCTGCACTTTCTGCCACTAGGATGGTGTCATTGGCATATCTGAGGTTATTAAAAATTCTCCCAGCTATCTTGATTCCAGCATGTGCTTCATCCAGCCGGCATGTTGCATGATGTACTCTACATATAAGTTAAATAAGCAGGGTGACAATATGCAGCCTTGATGTACTCCTTTTCCAAGTTTGAACCAGTCCATTGTTCCCTGTCCAGTTTTAATTGTTGTTTCTTGATCTGCATATAGGTTTCACAGGAGACAGGTGAGATGGTCTGGTATTTCCATCTCTTTAAGAATTTTCCACCATTTGTTGTGATCCACACAGGCAAAGGCTTTAGCATAGTCAATGAAGAAGTAGATGTTTTTCTGGAATTCCCTTTCTTTTTCTATGATCGAATGGGTGTTGGCAATTTGCTCTCCGGTTCATCTGCCTTTCCTAAATCCAGGTTGAACATCTAGAGGTTCTTGGTTCACATACTGTTAAAGCCTAACTTGAAGGATTTTGAGCTATATTTGTGTTATTTTATTCTACACATAGGTGCTAAATACCTATGTGCATTCCCCAAATTTTATCTTTAACATTATCTCATTTTCTGGTGATTGTGAGGATACTCAAACCAATAAGGACCACAGGAGGATTTTTACTCTGCAAGATTTGGTAAAGTAGACTTAGTATTAATGAAAATGTTTTTCCTTATTAAATATAAGTGATAAAATTACCTAGGCTGTCTTCTTTAAAAGAGTTGTTGTCATCATCATTGGTATTATATTTAATGCAATAATTGAGTCTACATAATAGTTATGAAATTATCAAAATTACACAATCCTCGATCTCAAAATACTAACAGAAGAAATCCTTGAGGAGAATCCTAAAAGTAATTTTTATAGTTTATTACATAAAATTGGGACATTAAAAGCAAAAATTATATTTATTAATTTATGCTTTTAAAAAATTTTGTAAGCATATTTATAAAATATATCCATCTAAATGCACATAATCATGATTCAAATATGTTATAAGGGACAAAATAATTCATTTTGACAATTTTTACATATGACCAAATGTGAAATATTTTTAAAATACTTACTCTTCTACTCAGACAGGTAAAAATAAGTTAGAATCAGAAAAATTTTACAGTTATTGCTAACTTGCGGCACAGTTTAAAACTCACATGAAAAAATTTATATTTTTGAGTGGTATGTATTTATACAAATAATATTGAACTGAAAAGGATAGAAAAAATAATTTAATAATGTTCAATCAGGCAAGGTTTGGTTTTTCTCTACGAGAAATTTCTGAGAATGCGATGGTCGCCTGTGACTGGGGAGCCTAGTTCTTTCTGTGCTGTTTATGTGACTAAATGAATAAAAATTACTAGTTCAACTGTGGTGCAAACTTGAAGAAAGAAACTATGTTTAATATTCTGTGTCTATATTCAGTAATAAAACCTTTCTACACATTTTCCTGATATGCGATTTTTCCATTTTCTTGATATGCAATTTTTATTAGACTACATTTCAGACTTGTCAAAGATGTTAAATGTAGGCAAGGATGAAACTAATTTTTTGCTTTTTTACCATATTCTAAATCATTTTGTCTTTATATCCAATAGTAGTTAAACAATATACAAACTCAAATTTATGTTCTCAAAATACAAACTCAAATTATAAAACTGACCCCTAGATCAGATTGTCAATGGTATTTATCCATCACAGACTGGCTTTCTTCTTATTAAAACTGGGTAAATTTGTCCAGATGCTATCTGACCCAAGTTGTATTTTACCATTGCCTTCATGATCAGAATAATATGGTTTTCATTAAA
The DNA here is from genome assembly GCF_019320065.1 of Cervus canadensis. Lineage (NCBI taxonomy): Eukaryota > Metazoa > Chordata > Mammalia > Artiodactyla > Cervidae > Cervus > Cervus canadensis. The sequence goes on from NC_057391.1 coordinate 24,812,217, forward strand.
TTCTAGGTTTCGTATACAAAGTCTCCTCCTTTATTAAAGTATACAGTTTCCCTGTGTTATAGAACTGCTATTTAAACCTACCAGTTCTAGCTGAGGAATGGCCTCTTCAAAAATACGTAGACACAGTGAGATTCTGAATATATATTTTTTATCTTTTTGCCTCTGTGTATTTACATGACAATCATTTGCAGGTCAGAAAAAAAAGGACACAAAACACATGCATAAGGTGGAGACAGTGATTAACCCCCAGAGGGAATTGTTAGCGTGAAGGTGCTAGTTAGTTGTCTCTAGAGTTCAGAGCAAGGACTTAGTCTCTCATTTAAGTTGATTATGAATTCACCAAGTGTATGAGTTGTGTGGAGTCTCCCTAGTAAGTGCTTTCCAGAAAAGAACATTAACTTAAGTGTTTTGGTTGGTAGAGGGTAAGCAATTTTATGAAAATGGATCTACAATAGATGATGGAGTTGAGAAAAATATAATTCTATTCATTTGACTTTACCAGTCTGAATACTTATAATTTGATAATTGAATGCATTTATTCAATTAGAATTAAAATAACTAGATCCACACAGAGCAAGGCATATAAGGAAATTCATAGACTATAGACTAGTTCTTAGCACGGAGAAAACTTTCCTTTCACTCTGTAAGGGAATAAGGGAGAGAAAGCAAGCAGCACATACACTCATGGGCTAGAACAAGCAGAGGAGGCCTTCACCAGTGAAGGGACGTGAAGACGCTCAGTCGTGTCCGACTCTCTGCGACCCCATGGGCTGTAGCCCACCAGGCTCCTCCATGCTTGGGATTTTCCAGGCAAGAGTACTGGAGTGGGTTGCCATTTCCTTCCCCAGAGGATCTTCCCGACCCAGGGACTGATCCTGGGTCTCCTGCATTGTAGGCAGACGCTTTAACTGTCTGAGCCACCAGGGAAATCCCTGGCCTTCACCAAGATAATCAATAAGTGATTTATGGTAATCAATAAGTGATTAGTTGGTGGAGTTTAGCAGATTTGGAATTTCATGTCATCTCTTACAATTATGTTTAACTTCATGATGGCTTAACAGTATTAAAGGAATATTATGGAGGTGAGTACAGTAAATCTTTTATGGTAAAACATAATTAAGCAGGTAAAATTCGATGGGCTATCTGAGTAGCAGTACATGGCTGCAGAGGATTTCACCTGTTTGAGGAATTTTTCTGTCTTTATTCTTATAGGTAACTCTGCCATCTCTCCTCAATTACAATCCTCTTGAAAAGGTTACAAGAAAGTAAGGGTTGTAAATATATGATAAATATGATTCATTTCCAAAGCCCATAGTAGATATTGCTAAAGATTTCTTATTCTTTCTAACTGAATCTCAGAATTTTTTTCCATGTGGTTCCCCAGGCAACTGCTAGCAATTAGAATTGCCATTAAAAAAATACTTCAGGTAAGGAGATACATACCACAACATAGCATGACCTTTGAGGAGATGTTCGCAAGAGAACACAGCAGAGCATTCTTAAAAATAGAAATTAGAAGGATAATAGCACAATATTGATATCCAGATGAGATTACCCATACTAGTTGTTAAGGATGGTACACATATAGTTTTTCAGAATAAACTGAAATATTAGGTGCACTATATCTAAGGTCAAACTAAAAACAGGGCAGTGAATTGTTTCTTATCCTGTTCATTGTGCCAACTGTCTCGCTATTCATACTGTGTGCGCTGTTCCTTGAACCCATGGTAGACGAGGTGCAAGTGGGGAAGCTGGAAGAAAACCGCAGCACGCCCTCTTTCTCGGCTGGCACGGCGGCCACAGCTGTATTCTCTCCTGCCTGATGCGGCGGTGGTGGCAGCAGACGCGCTATCTTCTCTCCTCCGGTGGCTTACCCAACGGACACAGCCGTGATGCAGCAGTAATGCCACTGCTTTCTAGGTGGAGTTCATATATCTGATTCACAAAAAGTAGCCCACAGGCAAGCAGCGCCTCATGATGTGAATGCGCAGCGCTCCAAGTGATCAGAGCTGTTACATAATCATTATTTGCAAAATGTGGAGCGAGAGCAGGAGGCTGTAGGGTGAGAGAGCCTGACTATGTCATCTTGGCTAATTTGCAATTTCCCTACAGGCAGATACAATCTAACACAGGGGAAAAAACAAATAAGATGAAAATAAGGAGAGAAAATACACCTTATTCCAGGTTCCTTGTTTTGCAATATGTTAATAAAATACATTAAAAGAGGTGGTCTTGAAGATGTTTGCATAATTTAGGTTTCCAATAAGTCTTTAGAAGGACTCTTTGCAATGTTTCCATAAACTTACCGAATCATTGATAAATTCAGATTTGTAACGTGAAATAGCCCACAATTTTCTCTGGATTCATTTCTATTACAATTTATTCTTCATTTAAAAAGACAAACCTTAACGACATTTCAGAAGATTGTTCGATCTATTCTCAAACCTCCCATTCTCAAAACTCTTTAATTGCTTTATATTGCTAAAACCTAGGATTCACAAGGCCTGAATACTCTGCCTCTCTGTATAATCTCTGCACAGGTCTTTCTTCCTTTTATCTATCAACCTCCCTCATAAATGTCTGTCTTAGGTACCTAAAATGACTTTCTCACTTTCTAATATCCAAATAAAATGGCCTTTCTGCCTGGAATGCTATTTTTCCCACTCAAATGTCTATTCTTTAGCTTTCTTAATGCGTTTCTGTGAAGACTTCTGTTTAACATGATCTTCTAACATCACCACGCCTAGTATAGATGCCTCCTCATTATCCTCTGCAGGGCAGAGAACAGTGTTGTGTGATAACCATGTATGTGTATTATGTACTTTAAACATTCATAAGGGTTCCCTTGAATTTGAAGATAAGGAGGTAAAGGAGGTAATGAATGCAAGCTAATTTATGTATTACGTTTGTGCTAAGAATATTTTCCAATAAAATAAAAAGATACTGTAATATTCCTCACATTTTGTAAGGTGGAAATTCAATATTATTTAACATTTGATTTCAATTATTTGAAGAAATATTTAAATGGTCTTCCCTGGTGCTTCAGTGATAAAAAATCGACCTGCCATTGTAGGAACATGGGTTAAATCCCTGGATAAAGAAGATCTTCTGGAGGAGGAAATGGTAACCCACTCTATGGACAGTGGAGCCTCTTGGGTTCATGGGGTTGCAACGAGTCTGACAACACTGAAACTAAACAATAACAATAACAACCCCCAAATTGCAGAGATCAAAAAACGATTGTATACAACAGACAATATTTAGGGGGTGAGCCAGGAACCAATGTGCTGGTTGCTCAGTCTCTTAATGGCTGCCTTCATTTCCTGATTCCTCAGAGTATAAATAATTGGATTAAGGAGAGGAGTGATGATAGAGTAAAACACAGAAAGAAATTTATCTACAGAGTAGCTATTAAATGGGAAAGCATAGATGAAGATGGCAGGGCCAAAGGAGAGAGTGACTACCGTGATGTGAGCAGAGAGTGTAGACAGAGCCTTGGAGGATGCACTGGAGGAGCGCTGCCAGATGGTGACCAGCATGACAGCGTAGGATATGAGCAAGAGAAGGAAGCAGATCAGGGACAGAAATCCACTGTTCACGATCACCAAGAGCTCTAGGGTGTAAGTATCAGTGCAGGCAAGCTTGATGACCAGGGGCAGGTCGCAGAAAAAGCTGTCCAATACATTGGGACCACAGAAAGGTAAATTCACAGTGAAAACCATCTGGCTTGTACTATGGATAAGCCCAATCACCCATGAGAGCAGCAGAAACCCAGTGAGCACCCTGTGACTCATGATGGTCTTGTAGTGCAAGGGTTTGCATATGGCGACATGCCTGTCAATGGCCATAGCTATCAGAAGAAACATCTCTCCACCCCCAAAGAAGTGCATAAAGAACATCTGGATCATGCAGCCCCACCAGGAGATGGTCTTGTGTTTTCTAAGGAAGTCTGAAATCCCTTTGGGAGTTGCAGCAGAAGAAAGACATAAATCAAAAAATGATAAGTTTGCCAGAAAGAAATACATGGGGGAGTGAAGATGGTTGTCAACTATCACAGAGATGACAATGAGGAGGTTTCCTACTATGATGGCAACATAGACGAGAAAGAAGATTGCAAAAAAGAATATTTGAGTTTCTTGAGAAGTAGAAAGTCCCACCAAGATGAACTCAGAAACACTTGATCTGTTATTCAGGAGATCTATTCATCCTTCTGCAGAAGCTCTCTGAAAAGTGAAAACAAAGAGGGTGTGATAGGGACTAACAGGTCAGGAAACTTAATATTTACTTAAACATGTTGCCTTTTATTCAGGGAAATGACAGTTTTGCAGTACGAGTGCCTTTGGTAGTTATTTTGCAGCTGGAGATATTTCACAGGACCACGAGACCATAAAATGTTGATTGATTATGGACCAAATTAAAAATTCAAAATTTCTCGATGTTAGTGCAAGGCAAGTTCAGTTAGACTGAAAACGTGTCTCCTTTCATGTTTTCAGCTCCAGATCACACTGTGTAGAAACACTTAACTTATTAGAGTGACAAAAGGAGGTTTTTCCAAAACCCCGTCCTGGAGGTAGAAATTTTGTCTTTCTGTGAATCTCAAGAGTATATTATGATATCCTTCAGTATGCAGTAATAAGTTTTACCTTATTAAAAAAGATGTTATGAAGACCAATCAAGATAAAGCAACATGGAAGAAAATAAATAACAAAAATTATAGCAAAATTAATGTTGGAATTCAGAGAAGGAAACAAACCAGGTGAAACTAAGACCTTATTTAAAAAAAAAATGAAGTAAAAGCACTTATACCTCTATAGGCTAAGAAGAAAAGGAGAAGATGCAATTTTTACCAAAATCCAGAAAATGAAAGGAGAATTCATCATTACTGGTCTACTCATCCCATAACATTATGAGGTAGTAAATAACTCTATAAAATAAATAAAAACTATTGCCAAAATCACATTATGTGCATTATGTCCCTGAAGTAGATGATTAATGACCATGTATTGTGATAGAAGTTTAAGTATTGAGAGAGCTCCATGGCTTTCTGAGATCAACCCTATTCATTTACACCTGAACACCAGGTTAATCTCAAAAGTTGCAGATTCTCATTTCACCTGTTTTCCTAACTTCTTCCCTGTTATGTTGGGCTTGCAAAAAAAATATTCTATCTGTGCATTCTTACCCTGCATGCTGCATGCTGTCACTTCAGTTGTGTTGAACTCTGTGCGACCCTGTGGACTGTAGCCTGCCAGGCAAGAATACTGGAGTGGGTTGCTTTCTCCTTCTCCAGGGGATCTTTCTGACCCAGGGATATCAATTGTAACTCCTGCATTGGCAGGCAAGTGTTGCAAAATCCATGACCATTTTTTATCTGATAATTTTGCTTTTAATGCACATATTTTCATAAATATCAATGAGTGTGTAGAAATACCAAAAATACTGTCACTAAGACCATGAGCTAGTGATGTAACTAAGGTAGTCCTGGTCAACTTTTCACTCAAAGAGATGTAAGGAGCAGGGTGACTGAATTGTTTCCCATTGTGCATCTAAACAAACAAACTAAAAGTATGATGAACTGTTTGAACAGAGTAGCATCTTTGGATAGTTACTTCTCACCTTTGGACCTGTTTCCTCTCATTGATTTTCCTTAAGTTTCCTTTAACCTTTAACTTTGTCAAGGATAGACAGAAATAGATATGTGGTGCTGATTGAGGTGGACTCTGCTAAGCTAAATTATTTTTTAAAAATACAAATAAAAGGAAAAGTAAATATTTCATCTACAAAAATTCACTTATCTCATTGCCTCCGCTGTTTATCTGATTTTAGCTGTATTGTTCAAGTTTAATTACAGGCTCAATGATCATCTTTAGTGCTTTTATTGCCTTCTTCAGAGCCTAGAGTCAGTCCTAATGCCAAAATGAGAGAATAAAATAGGATACATTTGATTATTTGTGGACCTTCAACTGTTAATCACACAGTATAGTTTTTGGAGACTCAGTATATCCAGTTGGCCATAATGAACATTATATGCACTTAGGTATGTCAGATTACTATCAGTAAGACACACATTTGATAAGTGGCCATACTCTAACCAGAATGTTTGACACCATTACTCAGAGTAGCATAGAAACTTCTTCCTTTCAGGTGGTAGTCAGAAAATGGAAATCTTTATATGTGAATCAACATTCCTTCTTTGTGCTTTGTACTTCTAATGCAAGACAATGATTTTATCTAAGCTATAGCCACTGGATCTTATGTTTTTCTGAAGTATGCAAATTAGTAGATTTGAAGGTGCTCATTGACTTGGCAAACATCACATCCTAGACAGGGTTATTCTTCTCGTTTTTTTTTTTACAAACTCAGTTCAGTTCAGTTCAAGTCAGTCGCTCAGTCGTGTCTGATTCTTTGTGACGACATGAACCTCAGCACACCAGGCCTCCCTGTCCATCAGCAACTCCCAGAGTTTACCCAAACTCATGTCCATTGAGTCAGTGATGCCATCCAACCGTCTCAGCCTCTGTCATCTCCTTCTCCTCCTGCCCTCAATCTTTCCCAGCATCAGGGTCTTTTCAAATGAGTTAGCACTTCACATCAGGTGGCCAAAGGATTGGAGTTTCAGCTTCAACAGCAGTCCTTCCAATGCACCCCAGGCCTGATCTCCTTTAGGATGGACTGGTTGGATCTCCTTGCAGTCCTAGGGACTCTCAAGAGTCTTCAACATCACAGATCAAAAGCATAAATTCTTTGGTGCTCAGTTTTCTTCATAGTCCAACTCTCACATCCATACATATCTACTGGAAAAACTATGTTTGTTTAAATATATGGCAATTTTCAGACTGCTGTCAGTGGATAGTTTGTCATATATTCCTCTCCATAATTCTGAACACGTGTAATGAAAGCATCAATATTTTGTATGTGTTGAAACTCCATGATTGACCAAGCCATGAATCAGGCATTTTATCCTTGCAGTTTTGTTATCTGTCTCCCTTTAAAAATAATTGCACCCCTGGAAACAAATATTCAAATTCCTCTATATTATGTAGTAGCTCAAAGAATAAAGTCATTTAATCTGATCAGGGTAGCCAAACAATTAAAATATCTTGAAAACATACCCCTTTCTCTAAGAATAATTTCTTTCGCCTGAATTGCTGCCTTAATTCCCAGGAAACATGATTAGAGTGATTTTCATATTTTTTCCACTTATATAAAAATAAGCTTTTTTTCCAGTGCAATTTCACTCTTCGACACTCACCTCAGTATTATTTTGGCATTTGAATTTTATCATTTATAGACACATTTATATCATAAATGAACTAACATGATAGATGTGATATATAGGTAGAGTAACACATCAGGCTTATGTAACCTACCGGGTGCACTTGTGCTTTAGAAGTAACATCACTATGAGATCCTGAATGCTCAGTTATTATCCAGTAATTTTATTTTCTGCTCTGGACTTCAAACTGCTCAGTATATAAATGCATCTCTTAATAGGAGGTATAAAGGAGAAAACTCACTTGATGTTTCAGAGTCCTCAGAGACTGGCAGTAAAAAGTAACTGGGATTGTTAAAAGAGACTTTTGCCATTACAGAAATTGAGACACCATTTTTCAATTCTCAAATTGACAATTCTTTAAAGGCTACAATATATAATCAAGGGGGTTTCGGAAGCTGTCACTAGTTGTGAATTGTGGGATTCTTGTATTTAAGTTGATTATGAATTCACCAAGTGTATGAGTTGTGTGGAGTCTCCCTAAAGTGCTTTCTAGAAAAAAGCATTAACTTAAGTGTTTTGGTTGGTAGAGGGTAAGCAAATTTATGAAAATAGATCTACAATAGATGATGGAGTTGAGAAAACTATAAATCTATTCATTTGACATTACCAATCTGAATATTTATAATTTGATAATTAATGCATTTGTTCAATTAAACCAATTTATATTTGGTTAAATATATGCCTATTTGGTTAAAATTAATATTTTTATCCAATTAATATTTGGTTAAATATATGGTTATTTTCAGACTGTTATCAGAAGATAGTTGTATATTCCTCTTTAAAATTTCTGACAAGTGTAATGATAGCATCGATATTTTGGAAATGGTGACTTTCTCTGATTTTTTCAAGCCATGAATCAGGTGTTTTATCTTTGCAGTTTTCTTAACTCTCTTTTAATACTGCATCCCTAGAAACAAATATGCTATTTTCTCTACATTATGCAATAATTCAATGAAAAATTTAACCAGTCTGATAAGTATAACCAAACAATTTAAGCTTCCCTAGATCCCTTTTCTGTACACATAAATTATTTAGCCTGAATTGCTGTATTATTATCTTAATTCCCTGCAAACATCATTAGAATGACTTTTATATCTTTTTTCCATTTTGATAAAAATCAAAGTTTTTCCAGTTTAAGGTCTCCTTTCCCTCCCTTCTTTCAGTTATTATTTTGGCATTTGAATTCATCAGTATGGACGGACACACTTACACTGTAAATGAAGTTTGTGATAGATGTGGTATATAGGCAGACAAACATGTCAGGATTATGTAGCCTACCTGTTGGACTTCAGAAGTAAAGTCAGTATGAAATCCTGAATGCTTCTTTTCATCGTCTAAAGGTTTTTGTCTCTGAACTTCAAAAGACAACAGTATATAAAAGTATCCCTTGATGGGTGACATAAAGGAGAAACCTCATTTGGTTATTTCAGAGTCCTCAGAGACTGGCAGTAAGAAGTAATTGGGATTGTTCAGAGACACTTTTGCCGCTGCAGAACATGAGAAATCATTTTTCACCTCTCAAACTGACAATACTTTAAAGACACCAATAAATAATCAAGAGAGTATTGACAGATACCACTAGCTGTGAATTGTGAGTTTTTTGTATGATGTTTTGTCTTGGCTGTAGTTTCTTTTCTACAGGAAACATTTATGATTGTTCTATTCAGGCAAAATATGAATATGCAGTCTAGATAATTTTAACTCTAAATCTTATTAAAAGTGAACTTTTCCCATGCTTTAACTTTAATCTCTTGGAATTTATTGATAAAGGATGTGAGATAATTATTTATATCATTGTAATTAAGTAAGTTAATTCCACTGAATTTTATATTTCCTTTTCCATTTAAAGATATGTGTAGTTTCTGGTCTCACACTTAGATTTTTAATACATTTTGAGTTTATTTTTGTGTATGGTGTTAGAAAGTGTTCTAGCTTCATTCTTTTACAAGTGGTTGACCAGTTTTCCCAGCACCACTTGTTAAAGAGGTTGTCTTTTTTCCATTGCATATTCTTGCCTCCTTTGTCGAAGATAAGGTGTCCATAGGTTTGTGGATTTATCTCTGGGCTTTCTATTCTGTTTCATTGATCTATATTTCTGTCTTTGTGCCAGTACCATACTGTCTTGATGACTGTGGCTTTGTAGTATAGTCTGAAGTCAGGGAGATTGATTCCTCCAGTTCCACTCTTCTTAAGATTACTTTGGCTATTCGAGGTTTTTTGTATTTCCACGCAAATTGTGAAATTATCTGTTCTTGTTCTGTGAAAAATACCGTTGGTAGCTTGATAGGGATTGCATTAAATCTATAGATTGCTTTGGGTAGTATAGCCATTTTGACAATATTGATTCTTCCAGTCCATGAACACGGTATATTTCTCCATCTGTTTGTGTCCTCTTTGATTTCTTTCATCAGTGTTTTATAGTTTTCTATGTATAGGTCTTTTGTTGCTTGGAAACTATAAGCAAAGCGAAAAGACAGCCCTCAGATTGGGAGAAAAATAATAGCAAATGAAGCAGCAGACAAAGGATTAATCTCAAAAATATACAAGCAACTCCTGCAGCTCAATTCCAGAAAAATAAATGACCCAATCAAAAAATGGGCCAAAGAACTAAACAGACATTTCTCCAAAGAAGACATACAGATGGCTAACAAACACATGAAAAGATGCTCAACATCACTCATTATCAGAGAAATGCAAATCAAAACCACAATGAGGTACCATTACAAGCCAGTCAGGATGGCTGCTATCCCAAAGTCCACAAGCAATAAATGCTGGAGAGGGTGTGGAGAAAAGGGAACCCTCTTACACTGTTGGTGGGAATGCAAACTAGTACAGCCACTATGGAGAACAGTGTGGAGATTCCTTAAAAAGCTGGAAATAGAACTGCCATATGACCCAGCAATCCCACTTCTGGGCATACACACTGAGGAAACCAGATCTGAAAGAGACACGTGCACCCCAATGTTCATCAAGCACTGTTTATAATAGCCAGGACATGGAAGCAACCTAGATGCCCATCAGCAGACGAATGGATAAGGAAGCTGTGGTACATATACACCATGGAATATTACTCAGCCATTAAAAAGAATTCATTTGAATCAGTTCTAATGAGATGGATGAAACTGGAGCCCACTATACAGAGTGAAGTAAGCCAGAAAGATAAAGACCATTACAGTATACTAACACATATATATGGAATTTAGAAAGATGGTAACGATAATCCTATATGCAAAACAGAAAAAGAGACACAGATGTACAGAACAGACTTTTGGACTCTGTGGAAGGCAAGGGTGGGATGTTTCGAGAGAGCAGCATCGAAACATGTATATTATCTAGGGTGAAACAGATCACCAGCCCAGGCTGAACACATGAGACAAGTGCTCCGGCCTGGTGCACTGGGAAGACCCAGAGGAATTGGGTGGAGAGGGAGGTGGGAGTGGGGATCAGGATGGGGAATACCTGTAACTCCATGGCTGATTCATGTCAATGTATGACAAAAACCACTACAATATTGTAAAGTAATTAGCCTCCAACTAATAAAAATAAATAGGAAAAAAATAAATAAAAATAAACAGGGATAAATCTCAAAAAAAAAAAAAAAGATATGTGTAGACAAGTCTGCTTCAAGTTTACCCATTTTTCTCCTTTTTAAAAAATGAACTGTTTTTTAGAACAGGTTTAGGTTCATGGCAATATTAAGAAAATGGTATTTTCCATACATGTGGTATTTTCCTTCACACACGCATAACCTCCCCTATAATCAACTTATTGCACTATGGTGTATTTGTTACAAATGATGAACCTACGCTGACATATAACTGTCACTCAAAATCCACACTTCACACTATAGTTAACTCTTGATTGTACATTGGATGCATTGGGACAAATCTATAATATATATAGGCATCATTATAGAATCATATGGATTAGTTTCATTGCCATAATATCCCCTCTGTTCCATCTAGTCTTCCTTTTCCCCCTCTATTCACTGACAACTACAGACCTTTTCCTGTCTCCATAGTTTTTCCTTTTCCAGAATGCCATATGATTGGACTTATAGAATATGTAAACTTTTTAGATTGGCTTTTCATTTAGAAATAGGCATTTTTCTCCAAGCTTTTAATGTCTTCCTAGCTTGTTTATTTTTATCACTGAATAGAATTCCATTGTCTCAATGTATCATAATTTATTTAACCATAAGCCTACTGAAGAACATCTTGGTTGGTTTCAAGTTTGGGTACTCATAAAGAAAACTGCTCTGAACATCTGTGTGCATTTTTTTCTGGATAGTTTTCAGTGCATTTGGGTAAATACAAAGGAATACAACTGCTGAAACATAACTGTAAAAGTATGCTTAGTTCTGTAAGAAACCACCAGTTGTCTCCTGAGGTGGCTGTACCATTAGCATCCCCCCAGCAACGAATGAGAATTCTTGTGTTTCCACATCCTTGCCAGCACTTGGCGTCATCGGTATTCTGGAATTTGACCATTCTCATAACTGTGTGGTAGTGTTTTATTACCATTTAATTTGCATGATCCTGATGATACCTGATGTTTGACTTCCTTGGTGAGGTGTTAGTTAGGGTCTTTCCCATTTTCAAAATAGGACTGTTTATTTTGTTATTTTGAGTTTTAAGAGTTCTTTTTATATTTTGGATAGTGGTCCTTTTCGGATATGTATCTCACAAATCTGTTCTTCATCTGTGGCTAGTGGTTTCACTCTCTTGACATTGTCATTCAGAGAGTAACATTTTTTTTTTTAAATTTTAATCAATCCAGCTTACCAATTCTGTCAGAGACTGTGCCTTTAGTGATATATCTGAGAAGTCATTGCCTAGCCCAAGGTCATCTACATTTCCTCCTGTGTTATCTTCTATGAATTTTGTAATTTTACATTTTATGTTGAATCCTGTGATCTATTTTGAGTTAATTTCTGTGATGAGTGCAAAGTTTATGTTTAGATTTTTTTTGTATGTGAATGTCCATTTGTTGAAAGTCTATCTTGTATTACCTCTGCTCACTTGTAAAATAAGTTCACTATGTGTATGCAGGTCTATCATGTTCCACTGATCTACCTATTCTCTCTCATATTGTTACCACAAGTTTTCATTTTACTCATTTTTTTTACAGTGCATTTTAATATCAGGAAGGACAGGTTGATGTGCTATTCATTCAGAATTTTCTTAGAAATTCTGTATTTTTTAGTGAAATAGAATTATTTTCTGAAGTTAAAACAAGTCCCAGTGGGATCAATCAATGCAATATTAGAAACTCATGACAAACATAGGAGAAATGAACAGCTTTACAAAATTGAGCATTTTCATCTCAAAAGAATTTATGTACCTTTAAATCTGTCTTTTATAGCTTACACAAAGTTTTATCATCTTGATTATATGGAAAATGCAAAAATTTTATTAAAAGAAATGTTACATATTTTGTAACTTTTGTTTCTTTACTTGGTAATATTTTCCTTAATAAAATATAGTCATATGAAATGTTATTATGTCTATATAGCTGGTAAATGTCAGCACACTGAAGTTTAATATTTAATTTTATTTCTATAAGGACATTCATAGACCTCAGAGCAGTTGCTGTCATAGGCAAAAATCTTCTTTACCCAATAAAGACTCTTTGAGAGAGGAAGAGATGTGAGAGGCATGAAAGCTGTGACGGGAAGAAGGTAGGAAGAAATAGCAGAAAGTGCAAGAAGAGACAAAGAGGCAGAGAGAAAGGAGAAAGAGGAGAAGGCTCTTTTCACCATATTGAAAGCTCTTTAAGTCGAATGGTAATTAATTAATGATTAATTACTGGAGTTGAGTCGTCATCACTCTAAAATTTTCAGATTTTGCTATGCCCTTTGTGCAAATCTTTAAGAGGTTAAAAACGTTTAATGTTTAAAATATTATAAAAATTCAGTCATCAATACCTGAATTTAGTTAAAAGAATATTAGTATTCAAGCTATCTGGTATAGCAAGATACAATGAGCAGTTTATCATTGTGATCTTCAATATTTCAGATCATATAGTGCTCAGAAAACTATTTGGGTTGCAAAATAAATTTTTGGAATATTATTTTCTAAGTACATGATACATTCTACTGAGATTATTAGCTTATTGAAGCTATACAGCAAAAAATTATTTTTCAAATTGTGATTCAAATCATAACTCCTTTGTGAAGCTTCTATATGGTTGACATATATTGGCAGATTAATACCTGGTAAATTACCATATACAACCTGGAAACTAAAAGTCACACTAAACATCGTATAATGTGCTTTCATTAAAATTTCATATTTTCATAGATTGGTTCACTAAAATATTTTTATAAGAATAATTTTTGTCTTATGGATTTATTATTAAATTAATATTATTATTTAAATACTTACTTACAGTATTTTTATATATACTTAAGACTCACCACCCACAAATAGCCCTGGAAGAGGAAATGGTAACCCTCTCCAGTATTCTCGCCTGGAAAATCCCATGGACAGTGAATCCTGTTGCACTACATACAGTCCATGGGGTAGCAAAACATTAGACATGACTGAAATGACTTACACACAGACACACAGACACACACAAATAGCAGAGAACATAAAATAATTGTTTGTAACAGACAATATTTAGTGGGTGAGCCCAGCACCAGTATGATGTTTGCTTAGTCTTTTAATGGCTGCCTTCATTTCCTGATTCCTCAGAGTATAAATAATTGGATTAAGGAGAGGAGTGATGATAGAGTAAAACATAGAAAGAAATTTATCTACAGAGTAGCTATTAAATGGGAAAGCATAGATGAAGATGGCAGGGCCAAAGGAGAGAGTGACTACAGTGATGTGAGCAGAGAGTGTAGACAGAGCCTTGGAGGATGCACTGGAGGAGCGCTGCCAGATGGTGACCAGCATGACAGCGTAGGATATGAGCAAGAGAATGAAGCAGACTAGGGACAAGAGCCCACTGTTCACAATCACCAAGAGCTCTAGGGTGTAAGTATCAGTGCAGGCAAGCTTGATGACCAGGGGCAGGTCGCAGAAAAAGCTGTCCAATACATTGGGACCACAGAAAGGTAAATTCACAGTGAAAACCATCTGGCTTGTACTATGGATAAGCCCAATCACCCATGAGAGCAGCAGAAACCCAGTGAGCACCCTGTGACTCATGATGGTCTTATAGTGCAAGGGTTTGCATATGGCGACATACCTGTCAATGGCCATAGCTATCAGAAGAGACATCTCTCCACCCCCAAAGAAGTGCATAAAGAACATCTGGATCATGCAGCCCCACCAGGAGATGGTCTTGTGTTTTCTAAGGAAGTCTGAAATCCCTTTGGGAGTTGCAGCAGAAGAAAGACATAAATCAAAAAATGATAAGTTTGCCAGAAAGAAATACATGGGGGAGTGAAGATGGTTGTCAACTATCACAGAGATGACAATGAGGAGGTTTCCTATTATGATGGCGACATAGATGAGAAAGAAGATTGCAAAAAAGAATATTTGAGTTTCTTGAGAAGTAGAAAGTCCCACCAAAATGAAGTCAGAAACAGTTGATCTGTTATTCAGGAGATCCATTCATCCTTCTGCAGAAGCTCTCTGAAAAGGGAAAACAAACAGGGTGTGATATGGACTAACAGGTCAAGAAACTTAATATTTACTTAAACATGTTGCCTTTTATTCAGGGAAATGACAGTTTTGGCAATAGGGAGTGCATTTTAGGTATTTTGCAGTTGGAGATATTTCACAGGACCACGAGACCATAAAAATGTGATGATTATGGACCAAATTAAATGAATTATTCGCATGGTTAGTGCAAGGCAAGTTCAGTTAGACAGAAGACGTGTCTCCTTTCATGTTCAGCTCCAGATCACACTGTGTAGAAACGCTTAACTATTAGAGTGACAAAGGAGAGTTTTCAAAACCTCCTGGAGGTAGATTTTTGTCTTTTGTGAATCTCAAGAAGTATATTATGATATCCTCAGTATGCAGTAATAAATTTACCTTACTAAAAAAGATATTATGAAGACAAATTCAAGACTAAAGCAACATGAAGAAAATAAATAACAAAAATTATAGCAAAAATTAAATGTGAAATTCAGAGAAAGATAACAAAGGAAACCAGTTAACTGAGACCCTGTTGTTTAAAAAAAAAGAATAAAACCAATGATACTCTAAATAGGGTGAGAAGAAAAGAGAAGACGCAATTTTACAAAATCAGAAATGAAAGAGAATTCATCACTACTGGTCTACTCATCCCATAAACATTATGAGGATAGTAAATAACTCTATAAAATAAATAAAAAACTATTGCCAAAATCACATTATGTGCATTATGCTTCCTGAAGTAGATTGATTAATGACATGTATTGTTGATAGAAAGTTAAGTATTGAGAGAGCTCCATGGTTTACTGAGATCAAACCCTATTCATTTACACCTGAAACACCAGGTTAACTCTCAAAAGTGCAGATTCTCATTTCACCTGTTTTCCTAACTCTTCCCTTTATGTGGCTATGCAAATAAATGTATTCTATCTGTGCATTCTTACCCTGCATGCTGCATGCTGTCACTTCAGTTGTGTTGAACTCTGTGCGACCCTGTGGACTGTAGCCTGCCAGGCAAGAATACTGGAGTGGGTTGCTTTGTCTTCCTCCAGAGCATCTTTCTGACCCAGGGATATCAATTGTAACTCCTGCATTGGCAGGCAAGTGTTGCAAAATCCATGACCATTTTTATCTGATATTTGCTTTTAATGCACATATTTTCATAAATACAATGAGTGTGTAGAAATACCAAAAATACTGTCACTAAGACCATGAGCTAGTGATGTAACTAAGGTAGTCCTGGTCAACTTTTCACTCAAAGAGATGTAAGGAGCAGGGTGACTGAATTGTTTCCCATTGTGCATCTAAACAAACAAACTAAAAGTATGATGAACTGTTTGAACAGAGTAGCATCTTTGGATAGTTACTTCTCACTTTGGACCTGTTTCCTCTCATTGATTTTCCTTAAGTTTCCTTTAACCTTTAACTTTGTCAAGGATAGACAGAAATAGATATGTGGTGCTGATTGAGGTGGACTCTGCTTAGCTAAATTATTTAAAAAAAATAAATAATAAGAGGAAAAGTGAATATTTCATCTACAAAAATTCACTTATCTCATTGCCTCCGCTGTTTATCTGATTTTAGCTGTATTGTTCAAGTTTAATTACAGGCTCAATGATCATCTTTAGTGCTTTTATTACCTTCTTCAGAGCCTAGAGTCAGTCCTAATGCCAAAATGAGAGAATAAAATAGGATATATTTGATTATTTGTGGCCCTCCAACCTGTTAATCACACAGTATAGTTTTTAGAGACAGTATATCCAGTTGGCCATAATGAACATTATATGCACTTAGGTATGTCAGATTACTATCAGTAGGACACACATTTGATAAATGGCCATACTCTAACCATTATGTTTGACACCATTACTCAGAGTAGCATAGAAACTTCTTTCTTTCATGTGTTAGTCATATAGAAAATGGAAATCTTTGATATATGAATCAACATTTCTTCTATGTGCCTTGTACTCTTAATGCAAGACAATGATTTTATCTAAGCTATAGCCACTGGATCTTCTGTGTTTTTCTGAAATATGCAAATAAGTAGATTTGAAGGTGCTCATTGACTTGGCAAACATCACATCCTAGACAGGGTGATTCTTCTCTTCTTCTTCTTTTTTTTTTTTTTTACAAACTCAGTTCAGTTCAAGTCAGTCACTCAGTTCTGTCTGACTCTTTGTGACCCCATGAATCTCAGCATGCCAGGCCTCCCTGTCCATCACCAGCCCCTGGAATCTACCCAAACTCATGTCCATTGAGTTGGTGATGCCATCCAACCATCTCGTCCTCTGTCGTCCCCTTCTCCTCCTGCCCTCAATCTTTCCCAGCATCAGGGTCTTTTCAAATGAGTCAG
>NC_057391.1:24829447-24849105 GCF_019320065.1 Cervus canadensis
AGTAATCTCTTATGACTCAAACTAATAAATGCTATAAGCATTTTCGTTTTAGACATACAAGTTTTAAAAATGGGTTTCCTGGATATCTTTCTTGTGAACTTCTCAGTTTTTAAATGTCTGTTATTCATATATTTCATACCAATGAATTTTATTCCTATATATGAGTAATAATATTCTTACAAGATGAAAGAACTATGAATATTTTAATTCATATTCATTTAACTATGAATATGCTCCATTGCAGACATTTATGTTATTTCTAAATTTTCTTTTTATAATTTTTTTATCATTGATGTCTCTTGTAGCTTAACTGTTAGTTTATCTAGTTTCAATATACTAAAAAAATTTTATTTTCTTATTGAAGTATAGTTGATTAACCATTTTGTATGTTTCAGATATACAGCAAAGTGATTCATTCATATATATATATATTCTTTTGCAGATTCTTTCCCATTAGAACTTATTGCAAGATATTCAATATAGTTGTCTCTGCTGTAGAATAGTTTTTGCTATTTATCTATTTTGTTTATAGTAGTGTATATATGTTTTTACTTGACTTAGTCATAAATGGTGAAAATTTTGAAGCTTAGGTATCTATTTCTAAAATACCTTCTAAACAAACTGAATTTCTTTTCTCTTTATCAATATATGAATGTGACTTTTTCCTCATAGCCTCATCCATGATTTCATCAATTTTTAAACCTTTGAAATTTGTTAATTCAGAATAGCACCCAATGCAATCTTATTTCCATTTCTTTGAATACTAGTCACAGTTTTACTTTTCATATGACTATCAGCTATTAGAACTTCTTCTGTGTCTGTAGTCTTATATGTTTTTCTCATTGTAAATTTCATATACCACGCTTTCTATCTTTATCTATCTGGAGGAACTGATTTCATCATAGAAATATTAGTCATCTGTCTGATATTTTAAAACTTGTTTTTCAGTGTGTTTTTAATTTTTATTTTATAGTGCTTATATATCTATATAAGATATCTATGTAGCTTTGTATGCAAACTTTGTACATATACCTATATCTAGTATAGTAAGAACTGAATATTGTGGATAGTGCCAACTATCTTTCCTCCCTCATTTGTTAATTAGATATTCTTCAAAAGACTTTTAGATGTTAAATGTTTGTTTAAATATTATTTTTCTTTCTTTTGGTTTGTTACTCTTTTTGATGTTTAAATATCATTTTGAAACTTTCTTGAGTTTATGATGAGAAGCAATAATCTATGTATTTACAAGTTTATCTGTGTGCCAACACCATTGATTGAATAATTCACCCTGTCCACACGAGTGTGATATGATTCTTCAATAGTCTCTTGAGGTTACTCATTTCTTCTGGCCTTCTTCCATTCTTTACATTGAGATTTTTATAACTCTCTGAAAACAGAAATATGATCAGCTAACTATCCCCCCAGATTTTCTCCTGCTCTTAGGGTAAAAAGCAAAATTCTTATCGTGGATCCCAGATTTCATCCTGTTTGGCCTATTTCTCCAGCCTGATCTCAGTCATTCATATTCTCATCCCCCTGGCCGGTGTCTCAGGCCTTTGCCCACGGCATTTCCAGTCTGCACTACTCCACTTACTTCCAGTGGTAACTCATATTTGTAGAGCCTAGTAATCATGATGGTGATGTGTCACATTATCATAGCTTTCTGATATTTCCTTCAAATTAGTTGTCAGAGATGTATCTATAATTAAAGTTATTTAATATCAATATCTACTTGTATCTACCCATCTAGATCTAGCCTGTCAAGTTTCAAAAGTCAGAATTACTGTTTCACCTCAGAACTTGACATTGGACTTAGAATATAGTGGATACTCATTAGGATATCAGTTACACTCATTAGTTGCATTACTTGAAGAAATAAATTAATGCATGATATTTTCATAACATATTAATGGCTGTTAGTGAAGATTTTTTTTCTTCATAAAACTGAATTTGATAAAAGCTTAAATCTGTTTCTTTAAATATTAACATTTGATAAATTCTTTGGTTATTTTGTTTCTGGATTTTAGGTATCATCAGAAAAAGCCAATGTATGAAAGAAATGACACTTCAGTGTCTGAATTTGTTTTCCTGGGACTTTCTACCTCTAGACCAGTGCAGCATTTCCTCCTTGCCTTCTCTACAGTGTTTTATGTAACAATTGTTCTGGGGAATCTCCTTGTTGTGTTTGCAGTGACCTTTGACCCTCATCTGCACTCCCCCATGTACTTCCTTTTAGCCAACCTCTCATTCATTGATTTGTGTCTTTCTACCTTAACGGTGCCTAAGATGATCTCTGACCTGTACTCTGGGCGCAAAACCATATCCTTCCAGGGGTGTGTCACCCAGATATTTGTCCTTCATATTCTGGGTGGATCTGAGATGGCACTGCTCACTGCCATGGGCTTTGACCGATACGTGGCCATCTGTAAGCCCCTGCACTATCTGACCATCATGAGCCCACGGTTGTGCCTTTTGCTTCCGTGTGGTGCTTGGGCTATTGGCCTCATTCACTCAGTGGTCCAGTTAGCTTTTGTGATCCATTTGCCTTTCTGTGGTCCTAATGAAATCGACAGCTTTTACTGTGACCTTCCTTGGTTTATCAAACTTTCCTGCATAGATTCCTACAGAATGGAATTCATGGTCACTGCCAACAGTGGGTTCATATCCATGGGCACTTTCTTCTTACTGATTATGTCCTACATTTTCATCCTGGTCACTGTGTGGAAACGCTCTTCAGGTGGTTTGCACAAGGCCCTCTCCACTCTCTCAGCACACATCTCTGTGGTGGTTTTGTTCTTTGGACCATGCATCTTTGTTTACATGTGGCCATTTCCTATAGTGACAGTGGATAAGTTTCTTGCCATTTTAGACTTTTTGGTTACACCCATCCTGAATCCTGCCATTTACACATTGAGGAACAAAGACATGAAGATGGCTATGAGGAGACTGTGTGGTCAGTTCTTGAGTTGAAAGATCTCTTAAGTAACTCATGGGAGCACAGGTTATTTCAAACAACTTCATGAAATACAAGTGGTTAAATAAATGTACAAATTTGGGACTGTTTTTTTCTGGAGTTACCATTTTGTAATATTTAGACTAGACCATTGGTTTTGCTGTTACATTGAATTATCAAGTTAACTCTCTAGGTAAAGATTTGTCAGCCACATTAAAGCCCCAATAAGTATTTGGACAGTTTTGAAAAAGCAATGACTAGAGACCAGTGTCTACTGAAAGTATGGCCTTATGCATCAGACTGCCTATATTTAATTAATCAACTGAATTTTATTAACTCAATTAATTAATATAGAACTAATATATGCAAATTTTCAGAAAATTATGAAATATCTAACTCTCCAATTTAAATGCTGGATATGAATAATTAAATTTATCTTTCTTTCTGAAAGACGAAAATATGTGTCTGGGAATATTTTTGACCTGGGGACAAAAATAGCGTGTGAGAAGTGGAGTAGAGAGAAAATGGATCAGATGCTGTAGTAGAGATTGACAGATACTGGGAAGGAAAACAAGAAGCAAAAGCTTATAAACAGTATGTTTTATGAGTTTGAAAATATGCTTCCCTTGCTTGTTTCATTTCAAATGGACTCCAGTCATCTCCAGTTGACTTAGGACAGGGAAATTTATGTATATGTTGGTATTTCACAATTTTTGAAACTGTGACTTAATCCATCAATGAATATTTCTCAAATATCAGAATGTGTTGATCTGATTATAGCCTGGATGGTATTATTATTATTATCCAACAACCACTCTATCCAAATTTTTTGTTGACCCTTTTCTCTAGTAACTCATATAACTCTACTGTTTCTCAATACATGAGTCTTAAATATGTGTTAGTGTGTATGATCTGTGTAAATTACAAAACCTATTTAATTTATAGCTTCTTTGACAACTAGAAGACTGAGCCAGGTTCACCGTGAAGCTATGAAAGGACCCTATGTCCTGAGTATTTGTGATCCATAATTCTTTCAGGATTATGCAATCAGCTTGTATTTCATATTTTTCCTGTTCATAATTATTTTATTGCTTTGATTTCAGTGGATTCTTTTGGGTACATTAAATTAGAAAGTACAATATAAAGCCAGAACTCTGATTGAGGAATTTGTCTTACTTTTGAAAGTAGCAGGGGAATGGAGAAGATTAAAGTTCTAAGCTCAAAAGTTCTGAAAGGCAATACTGAATCACCTGAACTCTGTCAGACTGAGGAGCAAAAGATCTATTAGAATCATAATCCAAATGTGGAAGGGATATATCCAAGGAACAGGAGCAAACCTGAAATGTACCAAGTCTTATAAAAACTACACTGCAGAATCAAATAGGGTATACTTGATCGGATTGAAGTGATCACACCTTAACATTTTATGCCTCAGAGAGGAAGGAGTAGATCATTTCTGCAGGCATTTATTATATCAGCGCTACATGATCTTTTATATACAATGTGTAAAATAGAAAAAAATAATTGTGGAATATGCAAGAAACAGGGATATGTGATTGATAATTAGTGGGAAATGAGTTAAGAGAAGCAGACCACATAAGGCACAATTTGTGAAATCAGAAGAGAGTATAAAATAATTGATACAGTTAAAAGACATTAAGAATTTGAAAAACTGAAAAAAATTACACAGAGGAACAGAATATCTAAGAAAGAATGAAGTGATTTTAGAAATAAAAAGGAAATGAGCAATATTATGAATTTAAGAAGACAAAAGCAGATTGGATACAGCAGAAGAAAAAAATCAGTAGATTCAAGACAAGTTAATAGATATTATCCAAAGTGAGTACAAAGATATAAAAGAATAAAAATACATGTGCATATATACATACACATATGAAAATAGAAATTATTTTATTTAAGGGTTTATTCCTGAGATTCTTTATTGGAAATTTACAATATACAAAGGATCATGTCATCTTTGGAAAGGAATATGAAACTGGTAGTGTATCTAAATCCTTAGATTTCATATAAATGGATGTAAACTTGTATAACATTTTGAGGAAGATTTCTGAAGAAAAGTTTTGTTTACTATAGTAATAAATTATTCACAAACTCTGTACATAATCTAGTTCTTACAGGCTATTTGAACACTTCAGTGAATTAAGTGGATAGTTTATTTCAAAGCTACACTTTTTGACCTACCTAATGATGAACTGCCTAACCCATTTATGACTAGGAAAGGAAAAAGCAAAATCTCCAAAGCTTGTTGATATAGCCATCTTTGTATTTAATGGGCTTCCCTGATAGCTCAGCTGGTAAAGAATCCACCTGCAATGCGGAAGACCTGGGATCAATCCCTGGGTTGGGAAGATCCCCTGGAGAAGGGAAAGGCTACCCGCTCCAGTATTCTGACCTGGATAATTCCATGGACTGTATAGTCCATTGGGTAACAAAGAGTTGGACACAACTGAGTGATTTTCACTTCACTTCACTTGTATTTAAGATATGTCTTTTAAAGATATTGCACTGTTCACAAATGACTAAAACATGATGTTAAGAGAAAAAACCTCTCCAGATTAGGATTATGATTCAATTTCCTTTCTGAATATGATTAGAAATATTTAATGATTACTTTTATATATATATATGTTTTTAGAAGGTAATAGAATGTTATCTAATTGATAGACTAATTTATCATTTTATAAAGATCAATGTAACAATATAATGCACTAACTTATTAAAGAAAACTTTAGAGAAGGCCTATGTGAAATGCTCTGTTAAAAAATGCATAGAATGATAGAAAATTTCCTGATATGGTGGTCAGTGTTGAAGTAATAGTAAGAATCATAATAATTAATGTTAAAATTCTTACTAATTTCAAGTCATTCTTGAGAAAAATCAAAATCATACTTATGAAGACTGGCCAAATTTCCCAAACAGGAACTCATTTTTGCAATTCTAAAATACTAAAGAATTGATACAAAACTTTCTTCAAGAGATATACATGATTTCTATATGTGAATTGGGGAACTCTTCCCAGTCTTAAGTAACAGGATAGGTGTGGCTAATTTAGGGTGATCACAGAAGACATTCTGATAATTTGAGGTGATGAAATACCAACAGAATTCCACAGTCTGTCATCATAGCTGCTTAATGGCATTTCTAATCTCTTTGTTTCTGAAAGTATAACTGACTGGATTTAGTAGTGATGTGATGATTGCATAAAATACAGCAAGGAACTTGCCCACCCAAGTGGTGCTGAGTGGAAAAAGAGAGATGAAGATACAAGACCAAAGAATAACATGACCACTGTGATGTGGGCAGTGCAAGTGGAGAGAGCCTTGGATTCCCTGTCCCTGGATTGATAGCAGACAGCAAGCAGAATACAAAAGTAAGAGATCAGCAGTAGAATGAAGCAGATGGTGGCCAGTACCCTGCTGTCAGCATGAACAACATTTCTAAAACATAAGTGTCCAAGAAAGCTAGCTTGATCACCAGTGGAATATCAAAGAAAATACTATCAATTCTCTGGGTCCACAGAAAGGCAATTATATAATTATAGTGAGTTGGCTTATTGAATGCACAAAGCCAGTGATCCATGATGTCATCACTAGCTGAATGCACATGTGTGTGTTCATGATACTAGAGTAATGGAGTGGCTTGCAGATGGCCACATGAAGGTCATAGGCCATGGACACAAGGAGCACAATTTCAGCCCCTCAAAAAAAAATCCCCCCAAAAATCTGACACATGCATGTTCTAATGGAGATGGTCTTGTTTGCCTTGAGAAAATCTGAGATAAGTTTAGGAGTGGTTACTGATGAAAGGCATAAGGCAATGAATGAAAGATTGACTAATACAAAGTACATAGGGGAGTAGAGATGAACGTCAGCAATAATTAGCAGCACAGTGAAGATGTTGCCTAATATGGTGATTAAATAAAGTGAGTAAAATATCACTAGGAGGAAGGCCTGGAGCCCCCATAAATCACACAGCCCAAGAAAAATAAATCTGGACACGACAGACTGGTTCAGTTCAGTCGCTCAGTCGTGTCCGACTCTTTGTGACCCCATGAACCACAGACTGGTTACTTCTTTCATTAGTTCAGTTTATTCTAATTTTATCTGAAGAAAAGACATAAAAATATATTTTATGAATCAAGCAAGTTTCTTATTTATTGCTGATGGAAGCATTTACTTACATAGTCACTTTGGAAAAAAATTGTCCTTTTCTTGTAAAGCTCAATACTCATACATCCTATGGTCCAGCAATTTCAGTCTCATTTGCATGCTTGAGATAAATTCTTACAACTGTATATATGGAGATATTTATAATTATGCATATAAATATGACAGTGGAATATTATTCAGAAACATAACATATAAAATACAACTATATAAAATGATAGGGATGTAGCTTTTTGAGACATAGTAATGAAGAAGAAAGAGGTTATCATAATTTTTATAAAGTGAACAGCCATAGACAATGGTGCATTTTGTAGGAACTTCTATGTATAAACTATGTATTTAAACTGATGAAAGTAACTCCAGCTGTGGGGAAGTAAGGATCAGGATGAGTATGCATACATTATCAGCTATATGATATTATGAACTATTTAGTTCTTATATTAGTCATGTTTTTATAGCTATAGTTTTGTTTGTAAATAAACAAGCAAACAAATTCAAAATAGACATTGAGAAATTTGTGAATATATTATGAGTCAAGAATTATGATTAATTCAATGCTGTGGCCCTGAGGTTTTACATGAATATAATCTCCCAGTTGTCTGTAACTGAAGCTATTGATGATACTGGTTTGGTTTAAACCCATTGATTTATCAGGTACCAAGGATGAAAATAAAAAGAAAATTAGAAAGTAATAGATGTAGGAGGGGCTTTTAATTTTTTCCAGTGTGGTAAACAGAAATTTATTGAATATTTTCTTACTATGATCTGTAATCACTTTTGAGCACTTCAGTGAAAAAGATAGATTGTAGGTGGTGTATGATTTATCAAAGAATAAAAGCTTATGCCTACTTTTTCACCTAATAGTAGCTTAATAGGGGTTGTAAATGTCATTTTAGTTCAATTACAAAGGGCAAAGTATTACTGCTAAGATAATTATATAAAAACTGTATTAGTAATACTGTTAAAATTAATTACATGAAATAGGTATATAATTTTCAACTCTACCCTAAGTAGGAGAAGTAAGCCTAAAGATTCTAAGAGCATAGTTGAAAATCAAATGAGTTAGAGTAGAACTCACACAAAAAAATAAAATGTTAGGACAATTAAAAATAAAAATAAATGGGACAATCTATTTTCTTCTTTGAGTTGCTAATTTCAGGTCATGGGAAAACTAAACCTTTGTCTTTGTCACTCTGTCTCTGAATACCTCCCATATGCTAGAAATTTTCACCCATATTGTCTAAAGTAATCTTCGTAATAACCAAATAAAATGAAATGAACGAAATATATCTTACTATTCTGAGTTTGGCTCCCAGTGTAACCTATGGAATCTCAGAGCTGGGAAACAGCGTGACTGGAGTGCAATCCCAGTGCTTTCTGAGGCCAGTCCTGCATCTGTGCTGTCATTCTGCATCTACTGTTCAGTTCCAAGAGCATAATTCCGTTTCCGTGGTAACTATTGACTACTGTAGGCTTTGAGAGATTTCTTTCCATAATCTCTATCAGGTTCCTTCCTGAGTTAAATTAGTAGCTATCAGTTTTCTCAATATTTGGAAATTTCTGTTAATTATAGTTATGTATCTGTGCCTAGAACACAGTTTTCCTTAAGTCAAGAAAACTGCAGGCCCTGATGACTGTGGATCTGTGAGGACCTGAATATTATCTCAAAGAGGGGACCTACATAGCTGTGAGACTGTGTACTCATTTTGATTATGTAGAGAGTCCAGAAGGTCCACCAATACCTTGGAGAAGAAATCCTTGATATTTCTGAAAGTTATGCAACAATTCCAAACCTTTCTAATTAGTGTGCATGGAAATATGGCATTAAAATATTGTCTTCAATATGATAAGGAAGGGAACTAAGGGAGAAGTTAAGAAATTTAGAGTGCAGAGTGTATCTCCTTACCAGAGAGATACCATAGTTGACCACATTTCTTCCCGAGAATAAAACATTGTCCATATTCTAAATAGAATCTGAAATAGAATCATATTGCACAAAAACAAAGAATCCACTTTCTGCTGTGACCAGCATTCATGGTGGAGTGTGAGGCATATATTTAGTATAGAGAGAGGCCTCTGGAGTAGGAAATTTTTCAAGCTACTCGTGCTATGTTCCTTTGAGACCACTTCATTCTGGTCTCTCTGAATTAAGAATATCATCTGGAAAGTGTGCCTTTTGTCAAGATCAGAGTGAGACCTGGTGAGGAGAATAATAAAAGTTCTAATGGCGGAGTTAAGCACAGTTTTCCAACATTTCTTTGATTAACTTTTTTAAAAGAAAAGCATCATCCCAGAACTAAGTTGCCACTCTAGTCCCAGATGACTGGGGTGAGTGGACGTGGGATGACGAGCAGAGGGAGATGCACTCGCCAGTGTGTGCTCAGGTGCCCCCTCAGTGCTGTACACCAAGTATGCCCATTGTAGAGCGGTCAGTTTTGAACTGCTTGTTTTATGGGCTTTTAATGAAGAATAGACAGACATTTTATAGTGTCAAAAGTTTCTTTGATTATTTCAGCAATGATCATGATTGAAAAATGGGTACAAGGCAATACTGGGGCTTCCCAAGTGGCTCCCAAGAATCTCCCGCCAAGGCAGGAGATGCAAGAGACATGGGTACGATCCGTGGATGGGGAAGATCCCTAGTATAGGAAATGACAACCAGCTCTAGTATTCTTGCAGGCATAATCTTTTGGACAGAGGAACCTGGCAAGCTACGGTCCATGGGGTCACAAAGAGTTGGACACAACTAAGCACTCTCATACCCAAAGGGCAATATTAACAATATTATTCAAAATAACAAAACAGTAAGGGAAGCTTACCTTTTATTTTCATTTATACAATATTATATGATTTAGTCTATGGACAAGAATCCTACATTTTAGTGGTCTGAGAAGGAAATATGATAGTGTGTCTCTATCTGACCATTGCTGTTACATTATTTTATCAGAAGAATAAAATTGTTCACATATTGGTGGTTATGGTTTCAGTTTGTTTTCTATGCAGTTACATACTAACATGTGTGCACTTTTAAATATATAATATGGAGGAATCTTTTTCTTTGAAAGATATACAGTGTTGAAGGATATTTTAAATTCCTGTTACTCTAAAATAATATGTTTAAATATATTTCATTCAATGTATATGGTTGTTTTTAGAGAAATTAAGAGAAAATTTATGTAACTACACATTTTTAGTGTTCTTTTCACACTTTGAGAATGAATGGTTAGGGTTTGGAAAGCAGACATGAAAAGAATGAAGTAGAAGAACCAGATTATTATATTTGACATGAACTATGTAGATAGTGTCAGTGATATCAATCCATCAGTGGTCAGCTTGGCTAATGATCAGGCAAAGGAGGGTCTTCTGTCTTGGCACTCAGTTTAGAAACATCTGTACATTAAACTTTAGCTGACTATGTTTAGGAATGGAATCCAGAGATAACCCTTTAAACCATTTATTTAGGTTTCATTGTAAGAATATCTCGAACACAGGGGAACACAAACATTTAATTATGATACATTAAAATAACCTTGAATATGGGGTTGGGTGGAGAAGGAAATGGCAACCCATTCCAGTATTCTTGCCTGGAGAATCTCAGGGATGGGGGAGCCTGGTGGGCTGCCATCTATGGGGTCGCACAGAGTCGGAACGACTGAAGCGATTTAGCAGCAGCAGCATGGAGTTGGGAGAGGGCAGAGTCAAATCCCTTCATCTCAGCTCCACATCAGCTCATCAAGAATGGGTGGCTAACATGCAGCATATCTACAGGATGACTTTCTATTCATTTTCTTCCCTTCTCATTGTTAGAGAGCTTTTGCTAAACAGACATTTCAC
The DNA here is from genome assembly GCF_019320065.1 of Cervus canadensis. Taxonomy (NCBI): domain Eukaryota; kingdom Metazoa; phylum Chordata; class Mammalia; order Artiodactyla; family Cervidae; genus Cervus; species Cervus canadensis. The sequence goes on from NC_057391.1 coordinate 24,840,425, forward strand.
TATTTCTCAGTGATTGGGTACTCTGGACAGGTTCCCAGGGTTTATCTAAACTTCATGGTTGCTTCCTCTCTATCTAGTATATCTATTTATGTGTTTTAGGGAATAAGTTAATTTTGTGTTTCAGCTCCAACAAGTTAGGAGACACAACAAGTGGAGCAGGTGGACATTCTATTCAATTAATCAAGGTGTTAATATTGTTCTTCTTATACTCCTGTGACTTCTAGGACATGGGGCTTTTAAAGAAATCAAATGGGGCAACTAATGAAAGAGTTATCTAAAGAAACATCTAGCCTGATTGAAACAACTTTAAATAAGGGCAAACATTTGGAAGACAGTTTGGTAGAGCTTTACAAAACTAATGATAGTATTGCCATATGATAAAGTAATAGTACTGTTGGGCATTTACCAAACTGAGTTAAAAGTTCTGTTTATACAAAACCTGCATTTGAACATTTGTGGCAGCTTTATCCATAATTAACAAAAACTAGAGCCATCCAAGATGTCCTTCAATCTGTTAATGGTTAAATAAAGTGTGGTACACTTGTACAGTGGAATATTATTTGGTAATAAACAGAAATAATCTATCATGTCATGAAAAGATATACAGGATCCTTAAGTGTCTATTGCTACACAAAAGAAGCCAATCTGAAAAATCTATGTGCTGTGTGATTCCACCTGTATGAAATGCAAAACTATGGATACAGTGTTAGGTGGTTAGGTGGTGGTTAGGTGGTTGTCAGGGATTCATGGGTTAAGGGGAATGAATGAATAAGTTACACCCAGGAGATTTTAGTACAGTGAAATTATTTTTTAGGATACTGTAATTTTGAATATATTTTCTAAGACATTTGCTGTGTCTTCTGTGGGTGCCTGAATGGCATGACAGCCTAGCAAAAATGGACTCGTGCTTGCTTCTGATACTGTTATCCAGTTAAAGGAATCAGTGATCTTTCAAGAAATGGTTATTGTAGGAAAAGGAAATAAAGATAAAAGATAAGCTAGGAGCATCTCTTGGTCCCAGAAAATAAGGGAATGATCAAACATACATAAACTCACAAAATTTGATGCAGGTATACATCAAAGAAGCTTAAGAATCTAATGAAAATAAAACTCCCAATAGCAGTTTTAGATTATAATCCAAATTATAAATACCCATGATTTCATACTGATGTAAATGATTGAATAAATTAGTACATGGGATAGAAGAGTAATCACCCATGCAGGAGAATTAGACATAAATAATGAAGCACACTACCCTAATCAAGGGGAACATAGCTACTCATTTCTTAAGTATGGGCTGAGTGTAGTGACTTTCCTCTAAATACAGTGTGGATAGTAGGAAAAGTAAATCCACAACAAGGCAACCTGAGAAACATTTCAGTCAGGTGATCAAGGTCAACATCAACAGACATAAATCATGGTGATGGTATAGACACTTGATGGGAGGTGTCAAAATGGCAGATCACCTGTGGTGTGCTTCCCCTGAACCCATAACTCTGGTGTAATCATGAGAAAATGCCAAATACATTTCAGTGGGGTGATACCCTTCCTACTATGCAGTTGCTCAAAAAGTTAAACTGAATTACCATAAAACTCAGAATTCTGCTTCTAGTCTATAACCCCAAAGAATTAAAAACAAGTATTAAAACAAAATCTTGTATGTGAATATTACAGAACTGTTGACAATGACTTAAGGTGGAAACACTCTAAATATTACTCTGCTGATGGATGGATGAACAAATGTGCTAATCCAAACAGAACAATATCATTCAGCCACAACAAGGATTGATGTACTGATACACATTTCAATATGGATGAAAACATTTTGGAACTAGGTAGAAGTGATGATTCCACAATATAATGAATGCCTCAATGCCATCGGTTTGTAGCTTTCAAATGATTGATTTTCCCTAATGTTAATTTTACCTTGATAAGATAAAAGTGAAGTGAAGTGAAGTTGCTCAGTCGTGTCCAATTCTTTGCGACCCCACGAACTCTAGTCTGTCAGGCTCCTCTGTCCATGGGATTTTCCAGGCAAGAATACTGGAGTGGGTTGCCATTTCCTTCTCCATATATAAAATGAAATGCTAAAAAGATAAATGAGTAAATATTATTTTCCATTATGAATTAAGATTTTAGTTATCCACCTTTAAGCTCATTTTTATTTAATCATGCTAGGTTAATGTGTACTTATGTAAAAGGTAATGCTACTGTTCCAACACAAAGTTTTTGCTTATTTCTCTCTAGGCTAGGTATTATGTAGAAATTAGTCTAAATTTTTGTAAAATGAGAATAGCAGTTTAACAAAAATCAATTTTTTAAAACAATCTGTTGAAATGGATCTCTTATAATAATGTTAAATGATATAAGAATTGTGATATTTGGTCTTCTGTGTATACACATTATTTTCTGAGCAGCATTATAGAGTTAGATATATTCAGTATGTCTAGGTTTAATTCATGAATAAAGAATACACAGGGCTGAAAGCCAAGACACACATTCTGTCCCTTTTCTATTATTAACTGGTAAATTACAATCTTATTTCTTCATCTGATGGGGAAGAATATTATATTTCCATCTCACTGTTTTGATGGAAATAATAAATGAGATAGTATAGGTATAATACTCAGAAAAGCAAAAAGCTTAATAGACATATGAGCTCTTTTTTTTTTTAGCATTGATCTAAAAAAGAGGCAGCATCTATATAGGGATTAAATTCCTGATTCAGAATATTATTTCATTTGAATATTAGTTTTGAGTTGAGCATATTGACCTTTGCCAACATATTTAATTTCTATTTTCTTAGATATTATTATGACTAAAATGTGTTTGGTAATTATATAAATGAGGTAAAAGCAGGTATAGAGTTTCTAGGAATATTCTGTGAATAAGCTTAGAATAGAATAGTAAATAATTTTTACTAATGAGTGTCTTATAGGCATTCCTTTTTCACTGGTATTGGTCTAAGTGATGTTTAATTTATCAATAGACATTCAAATGTTAGGAGATGCTGAGTTTCCTTGAAGATACTGTTGTCATCATTTATTAACCATAGCTTCTTTTGTTTCCCATTTACCTTTTCAAGCAAACTTCTAGTATTTTTTCTTCTCTTAATGCTATGGGAATTCAAGGTAGAGATCTCATAATTAACAGCCTGGGAATTCAGGTCACTGAGTCATCAAAGGGTCATCCAAAGCTGTTGTTAAAGCTGGAGTAACTGTAAGGAGAGCTAACCACAGAGATCAAAGACGGAAACAGTTCTTAAGAGATTCTATTATAGTGAAAATATTGTTTCTTGGGATTTGTTTCTTGGGGAGGTCAGGTAAGTGGAGAGAGTATAATTTAAGTGAATAGCTGTTAAAATTACCAGCTCTTTCCCCTATATGAGCAAAATATAGCAACTCTACTACAACATTACAAAACTTCTCCCCATGTACCACCTTGCCTCCAGCTCTTTCTTATCTCTGTTTTTCAATTCAATATGCATTTGTTGAACCTTGTTGAATGCATAAGTGCCAGTCTTCTCAAGGGTAAATTCAAGTTGTCATTTCAGGTTGTGTGCATCTCTTCATACACCTAAATTGTATTTTAATTTATAGGGAAATTTTTGGACATGGATTATATTTCACTAAGTACTAGAAAGGACCTTGGGAATTGATTTTGATGTGAATCATCTTTGACCTGTTGTTTGTGGAAATTTCTAGAATGACAATTGCTTTTTAAAAAATTCTACTAGCATTAGTTTTCTTTGGGAATAATATAAAAAAAACAGTGTGTTTACTGAGAAACTATTATTATCAATTTTCGAGGCGTATGTATATGCACACCCACAGCCATCCAAACCCTTGTCTTCTCTCTTAAGTCTACAAAACTTCATCTGGTCAGGATTTATGTTTAAGACATAGTTCCTGCTCTTAAGAAGCTCATACTCCTAGCAGTGGAGACAGAGCAACTGTGGTTAGTCACTCAGTTGTTCCTGACTCTTTGAGACCCCAATAGACTGAAGCCCACCAGGCTCCTTTGTCTATGGGGATTCTCCAGGCAAGAACACTGGAGTGGGTAGCCTATACTTTTTCCAGGGGACCTTCCCGACCCAGGAATCGAGCAGAAGTCTCCTGCCTTGCAGGCAGATTCTTTACCAGCTGAGCTTCCCGGGAAGCCCACAGAATGACTAGCCAATTGTGAATTATAACATCATGAAAAAGAATAAGAGACCCTCACTAGTAAGATGTGATAGCAAAATGGAGGACTATCTCAGGAAGACTGGAGGGACATTGTTGAGTAATAATTGACAGAATTTCTAGAAAAAAAAGCAATCAGCCACATGAAAAAGGAGATGAAAAAGGAAAGCTATAGTGCAGAACAAAAATATGGGTAACTTTGATATTAATGAAAGAATAAGTGTCCCTGTAGTTTAGGTTTGTGAGGCAGAGGTGAGATAAGGGGCTGGGAAAATGAACTGTAGACAGTCCTCTTATGTGCCTGCCAGGAGGCCCTAATACAGGGGCGATGAATGGAGGATTTTATATATAGCCAATAACAGAAAGAAAGAATTGGTCTGAGCAAGAAAGAATGAATGGTTGAGTCTTCCCCTTCCAGTGCAAGAGGTGTGGGCTCCACCCCTGGTTGGGGAGCTTAGATCCCACTGGCCTTGAGCCAAAAAACCAAACCATAAAGCAGAAGCAACACTGTAACAAATTCAATAAAGGCTTTAAAAATGGTCCACATTAAAAAAAACAATTATACTCTTTGCTTCCATGAATTTGACTCTTTTAGATGTCTCATATGTGATAGGATGCAGTGTTTTGCTTTCTATGACTTTGTTGTTATTGTTCCTACTGTCAGTGCCTGTGCACGTATCTCCACTTTTTCAAGTTTAATCTCCTTGCACAGTTACTGTATTGACCTTTGCATCAAATATAATCTTTTGTTTGACTAATGTCAATATTTTGACTTTCTTACTGATCTATAACAAATGAAGAGTGTATTATTAATGAATTTTTAATGTTTAGAAAGTTTAGAAAGAGAAAAACAGGAAAAAAATAATCACCTAGTTCTCCTAATACTAATACAAAAATTTATCATTATTTTTTTAAACTGAACTTTCTTTTGGTCTTTGAAACTTTTTAATTTAATTTTACATTTGGCAACAAAGTAAATATACATTGTTTTGTATACCAGACAATGTATATTTAAAAATCTACATATTGCATGGTTAAAGCCTTAGACAGAAGCTTGGTTATAGCTCCTTTGAACTGTCACACCCACTGCAGTTAGCTCTGATGACTGTCCCCTGTATCAGGGCCTCCTGGCAGCACCCCTGCAGTGTTCTCTTTTGGCTACAAGACCCGCTTCACATCCACCCTCACAAAGTCCTTCCTGACTGGCCTGGCTGCCTGCATGTCTATTCTTGGCTATACCAGTTTCAAGGGGCTCCAGCCGACTTCTGCTGCTTTCTCATGAGGCAGTGAGGGCTGTGCCCACAGGAGGCCCAGGGGTGGTGTGGAGTGCCGGGAGAGGAGGGACAGAGAGAGCGTGGCTGTTAGTGGTGTGGGGCCTGGGGGAAAGCTTAGTGGTGGCCGTGCAGGTGGGGGCCTCCTGGTGTTCAATTCAGATGTGGAACAGGCATCAGTAATTTGGTTTGTTTATAAAGTTGTTTAGAAGATCATGTATGAATAAATAGCTTATATATTAGATTGAATTCTATAAAATTGATATTTGACCAAATGTGAACTAACTGAAAGAACAATTTCTTATGGTTCAAATTAATAAATGCATATAAGCCTGGAGATGAACAATTTACTGATAAGAACTGAAGATAAACAGTTTTCTATTTTTCCCTAGACGTATATAGGAAAATGGGTTTCCTATATAACCTTCCTGTAAATTTCTCATTTATTAAAATGTCTGTTATTCATATGTTCATAGATTGAACTTTGTTCTGTATGTGAATAATAATGCTTTTCTCGAGATGGAAGAACTATGAATATTTAATTCATATTCATTTAACTGTGAATATTCTCTGCTGCTGTTAATTATGTTATTTTTCTTTTTGTAATTTTTTTATCATCAGTGCCCCTTGTAGTTTATTTTAGCTTATCTAGTTTCAATACACTAGGCAAATTTTCTTTTTATTGAGGTATAGTTAGTGTTGTGTTAGTTTTAGGTATACAGCAAAGTGATTAATTCATATATGTTTGTATATATCTAATTATAAGTAAGTAAGTAAGTGAAAGTTGCTCAGTCGTGTGCGACTCTTTGCAACCCCATGGACCATACAGTCCATGGAATTCTCCAGGCCAGAATATTGGAGTGGGTAGCCTTTCCCTTTTTCAGAGGATCCTCCCAACCCAGGGATCAAACCCAGGTCTCCCACATTGCAGGAGGATTCTTTACCAGCTGAGCCACAGGGAAGCACATATCTATATTTACATATTTATATATGTTATTTTTCAGATTCTTTTGCTTTTAAATATAGTTGCCTTTGCTATAGAATAGTTCCTTGCTGTTTATCTATTTTATATATAGTAATGTGTATATAGTCGGGCACGACTGAGCAACTTCACTTTTCACTTTCATGCATTAGAGAAGGAAATGGCAACCTACTCCAGTATTCTTGCCTGGAAAATCCCAGGGACAGAGGAGCCAAGTGGCTGCCATCTATGGGGTTGCACAGAGTCAGATACAACTGAAGCGACTTAGCAGCAGCAGCAGCAGCAACAGCAATGTGTATATGTTACTTTTTCTTGATTGAGATTCTTAGTCATAAGTAAAGATAATTTTGAAGTTTAGCTATTTCTAATGTGCCTTCTAAAGAAACTGCATCAGTTTTCATTCTCTTTATCAGTGTATGAGTATGACTTTCTCCTCTCTGCCTCGTCCATGATGTCATCAATTTTTGGAACCTTTGAAATTTGTAGTACAGAATAGGACCCAGGGCAATCTTATCTACATTTCTTTGATTACTAGTGAGAATTTTACTTTTCATATGACTGTCAACTATTGGGACTTCTTATTTGTTGGTTGTCTTACATGTTTTTCTCATTTTAAAATTTGTATATCACACTTTGTTTATCTTTCTGGAGGAACTGATTTCATAATAGAAATATTAGTCATCAATCTGATATTTTATAACTTATTTTTCACAGTGTGTTTTTTACTTTATAGTGTTTATATATCCATATAAGATATCTGTGTGTAGATATTTATACAAAATTTTGTACATCCACCTATATGTAAGTATGGTAAGACTGAATATTTTGGATAGTGCCAACTATTTTTCCTCCCTCATTTGTTAATAAGAGATATTCTTAGAATGAATTCTCAATCTTAAATGTTTGCTTAAATATTATTTTTATTTCTCTTGGTTTGTTAGCCTTTTTTGATGTTTAAATAACCTTTTGAAACTTTCTTGAGTTTACGATGAGAGGCAATAATCTATGTATTTCCAAGTTTTATCCGTTGTGCCAACACTATTGGTTAAATAATTCATCTTGTCCAAGGATGAGAATGATTATTCAATAGTCTCTTGAAGTCACATAAGTTTACCTTCTCCTTCCATTCTTTACATTGAAGATTTTGTAGCTGTTTGAAAGCAAAAAATTATCAGCTACAACTGAATATCCTCCAGATTTTCAACTGCATCATCGAAAAAGCAAGAGAGTTCCAGAAAAATATCTATTTCTGCTTTATTGGCTATGCCAAAGCCTTTGACTGTATGGATCACAATAAACTGTGGAAAATTCTGAAAGACATGGGAATACCAGACTACCTGACCTACCTCTTGAAAAACCTGTATGCAGGTCAGGAAGCAACAGTTAGAATTGGACATGGAACAACAGACTGGTTCCAGATAGGAAAAGGAGTACGTCAAGACTGTATATTGTCACCCTGCTTACATAGCTTACATGCAGAGTACATCATGAGAAATGCTGGGCTGGAAGAAGCACAAGCTGGAATCAAGATTGCCGGGAGAAATATCAATAACTTCAGGTATGCAGATGACACCACCCTTATGGCAGAAAGTGAAGAGGAACTAAAAAGTCTCTTGATGAAAGTGAAAGAGGAGAGTAAAAAAGTTGGCTTAAAGCTCAACATTCAGAAAACTAAGATCGTGGCATCTGGTCCCATCACTTCATGGGAAATAGATGGGCAGACAGTGGAAACAGTGTCAGACTTTATTTTTTTGGGCTCCAAAATCACTGCAGATGGTGATTGCAGCCATGAAATTAAAAGACGCTTACTCCTTGGAAGGAAAGTTATGACCAACCTAGAGAGCATATTAAAAAGCAGTGACATTACTTTGTCCACAAAGGTCCGTCTAGTCAAGGCTATGGTTTTTCCAGTGGTCATGTGTGGATGTGAGAGTTGGACTGTGAAGAAAGCTGAGTGCTGAAAAAGTGATGTTTTTGAACTGTGGTGTTGGAGAAGACTCTTGAGAGTCCCTTGGACTATAAGGAGATCCAACTAGTTCATCCTAAAGGAGATCAGTCCTGGGTGTTCTTTGGAAGGACTGATGCTGAAGCTGAAACTCCAATTCTTTGGCCACCTCATGTGAAGAGTTGACTCATTGGAAAAGACCCTGATGCTGGGAGGGATTGGGGGCAGGAGGAGAAGGGGACGACAGAGGATGAGATGGCTGGATGGCATCACTGACTCGATGGACATGAGTTTGAGTAAAC
>NC_057391.1:24849993-24873652 GCF_019320065.1 Cervus canadensis
GTTTGCACAAGGCCCTCTCCACTCTCTCAGCACACATCTCTGTGGTGGTTTTGTTCTTTGGACCATGCATCTTTGTTTACATGTGGCCATTTCCCACGGTGCCATGGATAAGTTTCTTGCCATTTTAGACTTTTTGGTTACACCCATCCTGAATCCTGCCATTTACACATTGAGGAACAAGGACATGAAGACGGCAATGAGGAGACTGAGTAGTCAGCTCCTGAGTTGGAGGAAGGTCTCCTAAGTAACTCATGGAAGCCCAAGTTACTTCAAACAACTTCATGCAATAAAAATGCTTAAATAAATATACAAAATTTGGGGATTTTTTCCCCTAAAGTCACCATTTTATAATATTCAGACTAGACCATGTATTATGAGGTTACATTGAACTCTTTAGGTAACAAGTTGTTTGATAGCCAGATTAATCCCAGGAATTGCTTGGTGGAAAGTTTTGAAAAACTGTCAGTTATACCCTTTGAATCTGCCTAGAGTGTGGCCTTATACATCACCCTGCTTGGGTTCAATTAATCAATTTAATTCAATTAGTTGAAATAACTTATAACTAATATTTTCAAAAGTTTGAGGGAGTTGTGAAATATCTAACTCTGCTTTGATTTCAAGTTAGGATGTGAAAAAATCATATTTTTTCTGAAAGACAAAAAAATGTGTGAGGGGGGATTTAAAACCTGCAGAAACAAAACAGGATAATAGAAGTGGAGTGGACAGAAGATGGATAAGGTAGTATAATAAAGGGAGATTCACAGACGGTAGAAGAAAAGCATTTGGGAGAGCCTCATAATATTTTCATGACCTTGGCCTCTGGCTACTAATCTCACCCTAACTTGTCTCAATTCCGGACTCAAGTCATCTACAGTTGGCTTCGGACAGGGAAATTTATGAATATGGTGTTGTTTCACAATTTTCTGAAATTATGACTTAATCCATCAATGAATATTCCTCCAACATTGGAACATGTTGGTCTGACCATAGCCTGGCTGGTATTATCATTAGCTAACAGCCATTCTGTCCAAATCATTTGCTGACTATTTTTCTCTAATAACTCATCTTATATAACTTTCTTGTGTCAAAACATGGGTCTCAAGTATGTGTTATTGTGTATAACCTGTATAAATAACAAAACTAATTTAATTTATAGTTTACTTTGATAACTAGAAGACTGAGCCAGATTTCCTGCAAAACTTAAAAGGACCCTATGTTTGAGTATTATGATCCAAGATTCATTTAGGATTATCAATCATTTCAGTTGTACATTTTATGTTTTTCCTATTGACAATTATTTCGTTGCTTTTATTTGTATTTTTAATGCATTCTTGTTAGGTACATTAATTAAAAAGAACAATGTAAAGCCAGATTTCTCTTTGGGTAATTTGCTATACTTTTTGAAAGTAGTAAGAGAAGGAAGAAGACTAAAGTCTAAAGTTCTAAGTATAAAAGTACTGAAGGGCAAAACTGAATCACCTGAATTCTTTCACACTGAGGAGAAAAAGATCCTGTAGAATCATCATCCAAACTTGGAAGGGGTATATTCAAGGAACAGGAACAAACTTGAGGTGTATTAAGTCTTATAAAATTTACAATCCAGATTCAAATAGGCTTTAGTACTTGCTTGGATTGAAGTGATCACACCTTAATCTTTTATGCTTCATAGAAGACAGAGTAGATAATTTGTGGAGGAATAGTGACTCAGATGGAAAAGATTCCACCTGCAATGCAGGAAACCTGAGTTCGATCCCTGGATCGAGAAGATCCTATAAAGAAGGAAATGGCAACCCTCTGCAGTATCCTTTTGTGGAGAAATTTGTGGACAGAGGAACCTGGTGGGCTTCAGTCCATGGGATCACAAAGGGTCAGACACGATTTGATGACTAACACACACACATATCATGCTAGAACTAAATGTTCTTTTATACACAGGATTTAAAATAGAAAAAAAATATATATGATGTATAAGTAGCAGGTATATGTAACTGATAATTAACAGGAAAATAATAGAAGTAAACTATGGATGGCTCAATTGTTGACATTAGCAAAGAGTATAACTCGTATAATCTAAAGCAATATTAAGAAGTTGAAAAACTGAAAAAATTTTTACAGAGAAACAATCTAAGAAAGAACCAAGGGATATTTTGAAATAAAATTAAATATGTGCAATTATGAATTTAAGGGGGCTTAATTTAAAAACAGACTGGACACAGCAGAAGAAAGGCTCAGTGGATTCAAGGACAAGTCAGTAGATATTATTCAAACTGAGTTAAGAGAGATTAAAAGAACAAAAAAATGTCAGAATACATATGCATATGAAAATAGCAATTCTTTTATTTAAGGTTCATTCCTGAGATCTTCTATTGGGAATGTTACAAAATACACAGAACCATATCATCTTTTACTTCCCTGGAGGCTCAGATGGTAAAGAATCTGCCTGCAATGCAGGAGACCTGGATTCAATTCCTGGGTCAGGAAGATGCCCTGAAGAAGGGAATGGCTACCCACTTCAGTATTCTTTCCTGGAGAATTCCATGGAGAGAGGAGCCAGGCAGGCTGCAGTCCATGCGGCCGCAGAGTTGGACACGACTGAGTGACTAGCATACATGTCATCTTTAAAAAGTAATATAAATTTGAGATGCATCTAGATCTATGGATTCAGATAAATGGATGTAAACTTGTATAATTTTTTGAGGAAGATTTCTAAAGAAAAGTTTTGTTTTGTTATATGTAGTAATGAGTAATTCACAAACTTTGTACATAATCCTATTTTTACAGGCTATTTGAACACTGCATTGAATTAAATAATTTATTACAAAACTAATTTTTTTGCCTACCTATATGATGAACTGCCTAACCAATTTATGAATTGGAAGGAAAAAAGCAAAATCTCTAAAGGTGTTTAATGTAGCCATCTTTGCATTTCATATACATCATTAAAAGACAATTACAGTGTTTCACAAATGACTAAAACATAATACTGAGGGAACAAAACTCTATCCAGATTATGATTATGATTCAACTTTCTGAATATGATTAGGAATGCTTAATGATTACTTTTATAGATATGTCTATAGAAGGTAACTAGAATGTTAACTAATTGATGACTATTGTTTTGTGTCAGGAAATGTTTGATGGGAGGATTCCTACGTGCTGTCTCTCATGAGTCCTTTGTCCCTCTTCAAGCGGAACAGCACGCTGCTCCCAGGGACTGAGGTCATTGTGTGAGGCAGGCTTGGGTCTCCTTTAGTTAACATTCTCTCTAGGACAGAACTGCTTAGTCTTGGTCCTCTTTCTTGAGATATGGATTATCTCCTGACCTTGTGACTAACATTACCCCTTGTTCCCTTGGTAACGGTTGCTGTACGTTTGGTTTTCTGATCTCTATCATTCCCGAAAGAAGTTTCTTGTACCACAGCTTATATATACTCATAGAAAAATCATTAAAGCACCTTTGCTCCATCAGAGCTTAGATCCCAGTGTCTTTTCTGTTTCTCTCTCTCTCTCTCTTTCTGGCTGATTCTCTGGAGCGTGGAGACCTGTCGTGCTCACTTTTCTGCCCGGGCTTCTAAGACCCTCTCGAGAAGGCACTTTGTGCCTTCATCCCCTCGAGAGGGCACCTGGTGCCTTCTTGAGCAATGCAAGTCCTATGACAAGGGCTTTATTGGTCCTCTGCGTAAACCAGGGAATATCAGCCTCTTTCTCTCTTTTACTTTCTTATCGTCAACTCCGTACCACCAGGTTCCGGTCCATTAAAGGACACCAAAAGTTTTGTAAAAGTAAAGAGAGCAATATAATGCAGTAACTTAATAAAGAAAACTTTAGAGAAGGTCTATATGAAATGTTCTGCTAAAAGAAATGCATAGGATAATAGAAAATTTCCTGATAGGGTGGTCAGTGTTGAAGTAATAGTAAGAATAGTAATATAAAATAGTAACATTCTTACTAATTTCAAGTCATTCTTGAGAACAATCAAAATCATACTTCTAAAGACTGGTCAAATTTCCCAATCAGGAACTCATTTTAACAATTCTAGAATCCTAAAGAATTGACACAAAATTTTCATCAAGAGATACACATGATTTCCATATGTGAATTGGGGAACTCGTCCCAGTCTTAAGTAACAGGGTAGGTGTGGCCAATTTAGTGCACTCACAGTAGACATTCTGATAATTTGAAATGATGAAATACCAAAGAAACCCACAGTCTGTCATCATAGTCGCTTAATGGCATTTCTAACCTCTTTGTTTCTTAAAGTATAAATGACTGGATTTAGTAGTGGTGTGATGATGGCATAAAATACAGCAAGGAACTTGTCCACCCAAGTGATATTGAGTGGACATAGGTAGATGAAGATGCAAGGCCCAAAGAATAACATGACCACTGTGATGTGGGCAGTGCAGGTGGAGAGAGCCTTGGACACCCCACTCTTTGATTGGTGGCAGACAGTAAGCAGAATATAAGAGTAAGAGATCAGCAACAGAATGAAGCAAATGGTTGCAAGTACCCCACTGTTAGCATTTGTCAAAACTTCTAGAATATAAGTGTCCATGCAGACTAACTTGATCACCAATGGAATATCACAGAAAAAGCTATCCAATTTTCTGGGTCCACAAAAGGGCAGTTGTGTAATTATAGCTAGTTGGCTTATTGAATGCACAAAGCCAATGATCCATGATGTCATCACTAGTCGAACGCACATTTTTGTATTCATGATGCTGGAGTAATGGAGTGGCTTGCAGATGGCCACATAACGGTCATAGGCCATCATCACTAGGAGCACCATTTCACCCCCTCCAAAAAAATGTCCAAAAAACATCTGACACATGCAACCTCTAAAGGAAATGGTCTTGTTTTCTTTTAGAAAGTCTGTGATCAGTTTAGGGGTGGCTACTGAGGAAAAGCCTAAGTCAGAGAATGACAGATTTGCTAATAGGAAGTACATAGGGGAGTGGAGGTGAAGGTCAGCAATAACTAGGAGCACAATGAAGACGTTGCCTAAGATGGTGATCAAGTAAAGTGAAGAAAATACCACTAGGAGGAAGGCCTGGAGGTCCCATGAGTCACACAGCCCAACAAAAATAAATTCAGATACCACAGACTGGTTCACTTCTTCCATTCAGTTCAGTGTCTTCTAAATTTATCTGAAGAAAAGATATAAAGATAGATTTTCTAAATAAACATTCTGTGCATCAAGTGTGTTTTTTATGCACTGCTAATGGAAGCATGTACTTACATAATCACTGTAAAAAGCAATTGGCCTTCTCTTTTAATGCTCAATATACATATATTCTATGGTGCAGCAATTTCACTCCCATTTGTATGCTCAATATCTGTGAACTCTTGTATCTGTATATAAGGAAAATTTACAGCAATGCCTATAAACATAGTGATAGAATCTTAACAAAGTACAACTATATAAATGACATGAATGTGTGTTAGTAAAATATAGTAATAAAGAAATAAAAAGCCTTAAATAGATCCTCTCAGCATAAATTTTATAAGATGAAGAGCACTCCAAAATTAACAGTATATTTTGCAGGAACTTGTATAAGTAATAAAACTATGTCCCAAAATGTAAGAAGTAAGTAAACTCAGTTGCTGGAAGCCAAGATTCTGCGTGAGGATGAACACATAAGCAGTTGTCCATTATTATCATCTGTTTAGGTCTTGGACTGGGCGATGTTTCATAGGTATAGTTTTATTATTATATAAACAAGCAAACAAACTCACAATGGACATGGAAAAATGAGAATATACTGTGAATCAAGAATGATGATCTAGTCAGTACAGCAGACCTGAGTTAAATAGTGGTTTAAAAAAAATGGCATTTGCATTTGTTATATGAAGTATAGTTGACTTACATTAAATGACTTAAATTCTGCCATCTACAGCAACATGGATGGACCTATACAGTATTACTGTTAGTGAAATGACAGAGAAAGACCAGTACTGTTTGATATCACTCATATGTGGAATCCAAAGAATAATACAAAAAGTGATATTTTATTAAAATCTTTTGAAGCTGTGTGGTAAAAAGATATTTATTATACATCAATTTGAAAAAAATAATATTTAACACCTTATTGAAGACTAAGAATAATTTCAATGAATGGATCCAGGTAAAAAAGAGATATTAATACTAGTTTTGATAAAATGACAAAATTTTTTTTACCAAGAAACATAGTTAACTGTGTATAAGAGCAGGTAAGCTAATCAAGGATAGTGTGGAAGACTACCTGTTGCAGGCATAAGGAGTAAATCACAAGCATCAGGAAGAAACGTATTCTGTTCATGAAATTCAAAGCTATATAGCCTGTAATTGAGATAAGAAGATATATGTTTCCCAAACTGTGTGAAGTTGCATCACTGCTCTTGGCACTCGTTGCTCTGGTTTTGCTTTCCTTTAGTCTTGGTTTACTCTGCCTGTTTTCTATAATTGAAGTTGTTCTTGATTATATTTTTGCTGTTTAAACCCCCACAGTTATCACATACTAGGGATGAAAATAAGAATAGAATTAGAAAAACTAGATGTAGAAGGGATTTTTAATTTTTTCTGATAGGGCAAACAGGAATTTATTGAATAATTACTTCCTGTGAACTGTAATCACTTTTGAGGACATCAGTGAAAAAAAAGTGGATTGCAGTCATTCGAGGTTATACTAAAGAAGTAAAAGGTCATGCCTACTTTCTCACCTTATTGCCATAAATATTGTTAATATTATTTTAGTTGAATTACAACAGATAAAATATCACTGCTAAATTAATTATGAAAAATGAAAGTGAAAGTTGCTCAGTTATGTCTGACTCTTTGTGACCCCACAGGCCATTCCAGTCCATGTAATTTTCCAGGCCAGAAGACTGGAGTGGGTAGCCTTTCCCTTCTCCAGGGGATCTTCCCAACCCAGGGATTGAACCCAGATCTCCAGCATTGCAGGTGGATTCTTTACCAGCTGAGCTACTATATTTAATTTTCAAGCAAATACTAGATTGGAGAAGTAAATCTAAAGATTTTAAGAGTACAGTTGTAAAATCAAATGAGTCAAAGCAAGACTCACAAAAAAGAATCAGAAGTTAGGATAATTAAAAATAAAAAAGAAAAGGAGACAATTCTCATTTTTTTATGCTGATATTTTTAGGGTCATACATAAATTAAATTTCTCTGTTTCTTTGTATCCATGTCTCTCTCTCTGACTAGCTCCCTTGTGCTAGAAATTTTCACCCACATTGTCTAAAGTAATCTTCACAAAAAGCCCAAGAAAGACGTCTTATTCTGAGTTTGACCATCAGTGTAACCTGTTAGAGTCTCAGAGCTGAGAAATAGCATGACTGGAGTATGTATGTATGTATGTAGTATGTATGGAAATATGATATTGAAACATTCTCTTAAATGTGATAAAGGAAGGGAACTAAGGGAGAAATTAAGATATTTACACAGCATATAGACTATATTCTTACCAGAGAGACACCATATTTGATCACGTTTTTCCCAAGAATAAAGCATTGTTTATGTTCTTAACTAGAATCTGAAATAAAATCATTACTTTGTCAAAACAGAATCTGCTTTCTGTTGTGATCAGCATTCATGGGGGACTGTGAGACATATATTTAGTGTAGAAAGTGGCCTCTGGGATAAGAGACGCTCAAGCTATGTTCCTTTGGGACCACTTTATTCTGAGTCTCTGAATTGAGAGTTCACCTGGAAAGTGTTTCTTTTGTGTAGGTCAGAAAGAGACCTGTGGGAACAATGATAAAACTCTAATGGTGGAAGGTAAGCACAGTTTTAAAACAACTCTTTGCTTACGGTTTTAAAAAAGAAAAAAATTATTCCAGAACTAATTTGTCATGTCTAGTTCCAGATGACTTGGGTGGGTGGACAGGGGATGACCAACAGAGGGAGATGACCCTTTCACCAGCTATGTCCATGGTGAAACAGTCAGCCTTGAGCTGCTGGTTTCAATGAAGATTAGAAACATTATAAAGTATCAACAATTTCTGATTGGAATGGAAACCCAGGGTAAATCAAGAAACTACTTCTTCACATCCAATATTCTTGAACATAGGGTAGCACAAACATATAAATATGACAACTATACTAAAACATCCTTGAATATTGAGGGGGCAGAGTCAAAATACTTCATCTTAGCTTCAGATAAACTCATAAAGAAAGGGTGGATATAATGCAGCATATCTGCAGGATGACTTTTCATTTCCTTTCCTTCTCATTGTCAGAGAGCTTTGGATAAACAGACATTTCACTTGTCCCGAGTGATGGGGGACTCTGGACAGGTTCCCAGCATTTATATAAACTTCATAGTCACTGTCTTATCTACCTGGTAAATCTATCTATGTGTTCTAGTGAGGAAATGAATCCCATGTTTTAGCTTCACCAAGTTTTTAGGTGACACAACAGTAGAGGAGGATGGTGACAAGATTCTAGGTAGTAAGACTGTTATTCTTATACTCCTACAGCTTCTAGGAAATGAGGCTTTTAAGCAAAGAAATCAAATGGGGCAGCCAACCAAATAATAATATATTGAAATCTCTAGCCTGACTAATACAGTTCTAAATAAGGGCATACATTTGGAAGACAGCTTTGTAGTGCCTTATAAAGCTAAAGATACTATTGCCATATGATAAAGTAGTAGTACTCCTAGGTATTTACCAAACTGAGTTAAAAAATTCTGTTCGTACAAAACCTGAATTTGAATGTTTGTGGCAGCTTATTCATAATTATCAAAAAGTAGAGACAACAAATGTTTCCTTCAATATGTTAGTGGACAAACTGTGATATGTCCTTATAATGGAATACTATATAACAATAACGTAATCTATCAAGTCATGAATAGATATAGAAAATCCTTAATATCTTGCTACATGAAATAAGCCAATCTGAAAAGTCTACATACTATATGATTCCCCATATATGACATGCTAGAAAATGCAAAACTATGGAGACAGTGAAAATATAGGTGATTCTCAGGGATTCAGGGGGATGGATGAATAGCTGAAGCATGGGAGATTTTAGTATGGTGAAATTACTTTTTATGATGCTATAGCTTTGGATATATGGACTTAGACATTCACTGCATCTCTGTGAGGACCTAAAAGGAATGACACTGTAGTAACAATGAATGCAAATTTGCTTCTAATGCCACTACCCACTAAAAGAAGCCAAGAATCTTTGGAGAAATGGCTATTGTAGGAATAGGGAAGAAAGAGGAAGAATGGTGCAAAATAATCTTGGAGCATCCTTTAGTCTTAGAATATAAGGAAGTGCTCAAACATACATAAAATCACAAACTTTGATGTGGATATATATCAAAGGGACTTAGGAGGCAAATAAAAAATCTCCCAGTATTAGATTATAATAATAATAATATATATATAAATATAATATATATAGATTATAGTTTGCAGTATTAGATACTAATCCAAAGTAGAAAATAAAATCTATGATTTCATACAGATATAAATGATTGAATAAAGTAGTACATAAGATAGAAGAGAAATGACCCATGTAGAAGAATAACAGAAAAATTATGCTGTCCTATATGAGGGGAACTTGGCTCCCTATTCCTTAAGCATTGGCCGAGTAGAGTGACTTTTTTTTTTTTTTCAAAAAGTGCATCATGGATAGTAGGGAAAGAAACTTTACAATGAAGCAACTGACAAACATTTCAGTCAGATAATTAAGGGCAACGTTAGTAGTATAAATCAAGTGGATGGTACAGACCTTTGATAGGAGGTGATGAAAATAAGACTTTACCTGTGATGTTCCTCCCTTGAGCCCATGATTCTGGTGTAATCATGGGGAAAATGTCAAGTAAATGTCAATACAATGGTATCCTTCTTATGTTGCAGTTCCTTAAAAAGTTAAACTTAACAATTATCCTACAACCCATCAATTTCACTCCTAGTATTTAATCCCAAAGAAATAAAAACAGGTATTGAAATAACAACTTGTATGCAAATATTTAGAGTAGAATTATTCACAATGGCCAAGGATGGAAACAATCCAAATGTTCATCAGTTGATGAATGGATAAACAAATGTGGTAATCCATACAAAGGAATATCATTCAGCCACAAAAAGGAACAGTGCACTAATACACATTTCAATATGGTTAAACTTGAAAACATTATGCTAAATGAAAGATGCCAGACACTAAAGGTAACATAATTGTTTTGATTCTTTTTGTATACAATATCCACAATAGGTTAATTCATAGAGACAGGACGCAGACTAATAAGTGCCCGGGGCTTATTAGTGGACAGTGATTGGGAAGAAATGATGATTTAACAGTACTGTGAATGTACTAAATGCCATTGGATTATACTTTTCAAATGATTTTATCATATTATGTGAATTTTACCTCCATAATAAAATAACATAAAATTTAATACTAAAAAGATAAATGAGAAAATATCATTTTCCATCATGAATGAAGACTTTAGTTATCCACTTTGTTTTAGCTTATTTTTTTTCAAAATCATACTTGGCTTATGTGTACCTTTCCCTTTTTTAGGTAAATGTATAATTCTTATGTAAAAGAGAATGCTGCAGTTCACACACTAAGTTTTTGCTTATTTCTCTCCAGGTTAGATGTTATGTAGAAATTAGTCTAGATTTTTATAAAATGAGATAATAGCAGTTCAACCAACAGAAATCAAATTTTTAGGACAATGTGTTAAAATGGAGCTCCCTGGTGGCTCAGCGGTGAAGAAACTGCCTGCCATTACAGGAGACCAGGGTCCAGTCCCTGGGTCAGGAAGACCTCCCTGGAGAAGGAAATGGCAACCCACTCCAGTATTCTTGCCTGAGAAATCCCATGTACAGAGGAGCTGGGAAAGCTACTAGTCCACGGGATTGCAAAGAGTCAAGCATGATTTAGCAACTAAACAACAAAATAATGGTGTTAAATAAGATAAGAATGGTGATGCTTGGTCTTCTGTATGTGCACATGGATTTTCTGAATAGCATTAGAGAGTTAGAGATATTCGGTATGTCAGAATTTAGTTAATGTATATAAAAAAATCACAGGGCTGAATACCAAAGCACACAAATTCTATTACCTTTTCTTCTATTAACTGATATGTCACAATCTTATTTCTTCATCTGATATGGAAGAATATTGGGTTTCCATCTCACCATTTTATTAGGAATAATAAATGAGATAATATAGGCAAAAATACTCAGCTAAGCATAAAGCTAAGTAGACCTGTGAACTCTTATTTATATGTTCTGCAATGATCTAAAAGAGAGAAAATATAGCCTAGGAATTAAATCCATGGATGTTGAAATCATAAATTATTGTGTTTGAATATTGGATCTGACTTCAGCTTATTAACTTCTGCCAACATGTTAAATTTCCATATCATTTAATATTAGTATCTCTAAAATGGGGATGGTAATTGTATTAATGAGTAAAAAGCAGGTTTAGTGTTTTCAAGGATTTTTTACTAATGTGTTTGTTAATAGGTATTCCTTTTTCGCTGGTATTGGTCTAAATGATATTTATCAATAGACATTAAAATCTTAGGAGATACTGATTTTCCTTGAAGATATTTTGTTGTCATATTTTATTAGACATAGATTCCTTTGTTTTCCATTTACTTTTTAAACCTAAGTTCTAATAATTTTTTCTACTCTTAATGTCATGAGAATTCAAAGTAAAGCTCTCCTAATAAATGGCCAGGGGACTCAGTTCACTGAATCATCAAGGGTCCAAGCTTGCCCTGCTCTTCACAGGGTAAGGCAATGACTGAGAGACAAAGTGTTGGGATCAACAAGAGACTTTATCAGGAGCTAGCTGGCTGACTGAGAAGATGGTGCTCAGTTCAGTTCAGTTCAGTCACTCAGTCGTGTCTGACTCTTTGTGACCCCATGAATTGCAGCATACCAGCTCTCCCTGTCCATCACCAACTCCCGGAGTTAGAAGCACAAGCTGGAATCAAGATTGCCGGGAGAAATATCAATAACCTCAGATATGCAGATGACACCACCCTTATGGCAGAAAGTGAAGAGGAACTAAAAAGTCTCTTGATGAAAGTGAAAGAGGAGAGTGAAAAAGTTGACTTAAAGCTCAACATTCAGAAAACTAAGATCATGGCATCTGGTCCCATCACTTCATGGGAAATAAATGGAGAAGATGGTGCTAGCACCTCAAAATAACCACCTTGTCAGGGCCTGGTTGCCAGGTTCTTTTATGGATCAGAGATGGGGTGGGGAGATGAGGAGACAAAGTAAAAATACTATTCAATCCTTGCAAATGTCCACCAGAATGCCAAGCCTCAGCCAGGGGAATGTGTGGGTTTCACTTCCTTGTGTTCCTTCACAGGCAGGCAGCTCAGGTTATCTCCCCAAGGCAGTCCATTATTCATGCTTACAAAAGTGGCAAGATGAGGGTTAAAGTTACAGAAGCAGATCCAGCAGAAATTCAAAATTAACATTTCCCAGTTACAAAGGGTCACCAAAAAACTGTTGCTAGTCCTGGAACAGTTGTAAAGAGCACTAACCACAGAGATCAAATAGGGAAACATTTCTTAAAAGGTTCAATTATAGAGAAAATACTGTTTTCTGAGCACCTTTTTTTTTGAGAGGTCAGATTATATGGGCCAGTATAATATAAGTGACTAGCCTGCTAAAATTACCAGCTATTTTCCTTATATGGGTGAAGCAGAGCACCTCTGTGACATTACAAAAATCTCCCACACCCTCTTTCCTCTGATTATCTCCATTTCTATTTTCAATTCAGCAAGCATTTGCTGAACCACTACAGGTGCCGGCCTTTTCAAAGGGAAGTTAGTATTTCATTCCAGGTTGCTTAAATTGCTTCATATACCTTGATTGTTTCTTGATTTACAGGGAACCTTTTGGGTCTGGACTATATTTCATTAGGAATTTGAAATGTTAGTTGCTCAGTCGTGCCTGACTCCTTGTGATCCTATGGACCCTAGCCTACCAGGCTGTTCTGTCCATGAAATTCTATAGTCAAGAATACTGGAGCGGGAAACATTCCCTTGTCCAGTGATTTTCCTGACTCAGGGGAACGAGTTGCCCTGCATTGCAGGCAGATACTTTACAGTCTGAGCCAAATAAGTGGAATACATATATTGAAAGGACAAAGGATGGAATAAAAAGCCTCCAACTGCCCGGGTCCAGCT
Source organism: Cervus canadensis (assembly GCF_019320065.1). Taxonomy (NCBI): domain Eukaryota; kingdom Metazoa; phylum Chordata; class Mammalia; order Artiodactyla; family Cervidae; genus Cervus; species Cervus canadensis. Next base: position 24,863,163 of record NC_057391.1, read on the forward strand.
TGTCAGTGCAAATGGTGATTACGTGTTTGTTATAATCTTCCTCAACACCATCATGAAGTGGATGCTATCTTACTATTCAAGAAATTAAATTGAGACGCAAAAACAGCATTATATTTTCAAGTGGAAATCATACATAAGAGATTAGGTTTAAGCAGGTCTACAGACATAGAGAAGTTACATTAACTTATGACTCACTTCATTCAACAACTACTACTGTCCAGTTGCCTTCCTTTGCCCCCAACATACACCTATAGTTAACACAGAGAATTCCTTATAATGAGTTGAATGAAAATTTAAAATTTGGGCCTGAACATACAGATGGTTTTGCATGATATGTTGGTAGCAACTAGGAGTAAAAGTCTACAGCTTTACTGTCTCAATTTAGTGACATATTGTGGTTGAATAGAACTTAGTTGTGGTTAGTATTTGGGCTTCCCAGGTGGTGCTGGTGGTCAAGAACCCACCTGCCAATTCAGGAGATGTAAGAGACGTGGGTTCGATCCCTGGATTGGGAAGAGTCCCTGGAGGAGGGCATGGTAACCCACTCCAATATTCTTGCCTGGAGAATCCCATGGACAGAGGATCCTGGTGGGCTACAATCAGGAGTTGAACATGACTGAGCAACTTAGCATGCACATTGTCAGTATTCTGATCATGGTTCTGAAAAACACTAATAAGAGATTCTCCCATTTGGAAGAAATGCAAGCAATGTATTTGGTTGTCCACTTTGTTTGGCTAGAAGCATGCATATCTACTGATTCATGAAAAGTTATTAATGGTTCGGTTAGATGATCAGAGCTTAAAGTAAATAGATTTGGAAGACTGTGGGCAAAGAATTCCTTGGGGAGAATTGGTGGTAATTGATCTCTCAGAATGGGCACAGATTATGAAAAATCTGTGTCTGGTGTATTCTTACCAAAGGGTATCCATTATAGAGGAAACTTTAGTAGTAACTAATAAATTTGATGCATGCTCACCTCTTTTTTCCAGCCATCTCTGGTGCTTGCTAAATGGGATTTTGTACAAAATAACCATGGTCAGAAATCATGTATTGCTATCACTGCATTTGATCAAGTTTATTTTATAGCAAAGCAATTAGCAACAACAATGATTATAGAAGTGGATTTGTGGTCATGGAATTCATGGATCATAACATGTACTTAATCACCCATAAATAGCTGATCTAATAAATGGTAAGATGGCATACTGAAGACTTCCTTATGAGTCTTTTAGGAGGTAATATCTTCATTCTCTGATTCTGGAATCAAAATGTGGAAGTTACAGTTAATCTTTACACTCTGATGCTTCATAACCCACCCACAAAATGTTTGCTTCCCACCTACCAATTTGGAAGTTAAGACTGACTACTGGCCATTTCGTGATGAAACTGAAAGAGGAGAGTGAAAAAGTTGGCTTAAAGCTCAACATTCAGAAAACTAAGATCATGGCATCTGGTCCCATCACTTCATGGCAAATAGATGGGGAGACAGTGGAAACAGTGTCAGACTTTATTTTTTGGGGGGGCTCCAAAATCACTGCATATGGTGATTGCAGCCATGAAATTAAAAGATGCTTACTCCTTGGAATGAAAGTTATGACCAACCTAAATAGCTTTTTAAAAAGCAGAGACATTACTTTGCCAACAAAGGTCCATCTCATCAAGGCTATGGTTTTTCCAGTGGTCATGTATGGATGTGAGAGTTGGAGCATAAAGAAACCTGAGTGCCAGAGAATTAATTATTTTGAACTGTGGTGTTGGAGAAGACTCTTGAGAGTGCCTTGTCCTGCAAGGAGATCCAACCAGTCCATCCTAAAGGAGATCAGTCCTGGGTGTTCATTGGAAGGACTGATGCTGAAGCTGAAACTCCAATACTTTGGCCACCTCATGCGAAGAGCTGACTCATTGGAAAAGAGCCTGAGGCTGGGAGGGATTGGGGGCGGGAGGAGAAGGGAATGACAGAGGATGAGATGGCTGGATGGCATCACCGACTGGATGGGCATGAGTTTGAGTTAACTCCGGGAGTTGCTGATGGACAGGGAGGCCCGGCATGCTGCGATTCATGGGGTCACAAAGAGTTGGACATGACTGATAGACTGAACTGAACTGGCCATTTAAGTTTGGCTAGAGACTGTATAAAACTATGCATCCCACTGATTAATATCTGTTAGGATGATTATAAATGAAACCCGTGAGAATTAAGGAGAATTTGCCTTTCTGATAAGTGTGTGAAAAATAATGCCAAATGGTACAAAAGTGACTATAATGTTTGAATTGAGAGCATGTGATACTTGCATTTGTTGTGGCAAATTATATTACAAGACAATATAAGCTGGATTTTTCATCCTTATGCTCTTCTATCTTCAGAACATTAGAAAATTCATACAAATTGTAGTTAAGCGGTTTATTTTTTAAGGACTGAGAGAAGTAAAAAGATTCCCATTATTCTAGGTAGGATAAAAGATGCTTTGAAAATACAGAGATGACAGTGCAGCAAATGAATGGGCATACCCATGAGAAAGAGCTGAGGCGACCGCCCGAGATAGAGAGAGCCGTGTGGTTGGCTCTTGGTCCTTTGGCACTGCCTCTGTGCAGGCATGTTCTTGGTGATGTTTCTTCCATTCCCAACTTTCACTTCATGATAAAATTAGCTTGCAAACCATATTACTCCCAGTATTTTTATACGGTTATATTGATAGAGGCACTCTAATATTTTATTCTTGGCATAATTTATTCTTTCACTCTCAGGAATGATTTTCTATTGTACTGTGTAGTGTCATATCATAAATGAATAATTTTGGAAATCAGATTGATCTTTGAATCCTTAAGTGAAGAGAAAATTGAATTGTACTATCTTGAGGAACTGTATTTCATATTTATGAGTCTCATTTTCTTATCCATAATTTGGATAATATAATAATAGTAAATTTATATAATAAACATAACAGTGGTATAGAGCAGGCATTCAAGGATGATAAGTACTATTTTTTTTCTAAAATTGTTTTAATTTTTTCACTTTAGTTGAAGCATAGTTGGTTTATAATATTTTACAATATTAATTTTAGGTGTACAGCAAAATGATTTGGTTATATATATACATATATGTATGCTCAAAATATGTATTCAGCTATTATAGGTTATTGCAAGATATTGCATATAATTCCGTGTGATATATAGTAAATCCTTGTTGCTTATCTATTTTATGTATAGTACTTTGTATCTGTTAATTCCATTCTCCTCGTCTATCCCTCCTCCCATCCTTTCCCCTTTGGTAACTCTAAGTATGTTTCTTTTGAGAGTCTGTTTCTGTTTTGTGTCTAGATTCATTTTTGTTATTTTTAACTTCTACACATTTCTACACAGAAGTGATAGCATATAATATTTCTCTTTCTCTGCATGACTCATTTCACTTAGTATGATTTTCTTTATATTCAGCTATCTTGTTAAAAATGACAATACTTCATTCTTTTTTGTATCTGAGTAATATTCAAGTAAGTATGTGTGTGTGTGTGTGTGTGTGTGACATCTTCTTAAATCAGTCTTCTGTTGATGAGCAGTTGGTTTGTTTTCATGTCTTGCCTATTGTAAATAATGTTCCTATGAACATGGGGGTGCATGTATCTTTTCAAATTAAGTTTTCATGTTTTCTGGATATATGGCCAGGAGTGGGATTGCTGTACTTTTATTTCTAGGCTCTCTATTTTGTTCCATTGACCTATATGTCTATTTTGTGACAATACCATGCTCTTTTGATACTGTAGCTTTATAGTATAGTCTGATTTCTAGAAGGGTTATGTCTTCAGCTTTGTTCTTTTTCTTCAGGATTGCTTGGCAATTCTGGGTCTTTTGTGGTTCTATAAAAATTTTAGGATTGTTTGTTCTAGTTCAGTGAAGAATGCTATGAATGTTTTGAAAAGTATCACAGTAAATTTGTAGATTGCTTTGGGTGGTATAGCCACTTTAACAGTATTAGTTCTTCCAATCTAAGAGCATGAGATATCTTTCTATTCCTTTGAGTAAGTTTCAGTTTCCTTTATCAGGGTTTTATAGTTCTCAAAATACAGATTTTTCAGCTCCTTGGTTAAATTATTCCTAGGTATTTTAATTTTTTTTTTTGTCTTTTACTTTTGACACAATTCTAAATAGAATTTTTTTTTGCTTTCATTCTCTGATACATCATTGTTATGTAAGTACATCACTTTTATTCTGCCATTTTTCTGTTTTTGTTTCCATATTAAGAGAAGTTAAATTTCTATATGTACCATATTTTTATTTTAGGACTTTTATTGTTGATTCTCACAACTGAATTTCAATTTACTTAATTTATACCTCTCAAGGAAAGTAAATTTTATTTATTATTTAAAATTTTTAGGAATTTTTAATTAATGAAAAAAGACTGTACTTAAATACACCATGGTATTGATATTTTAATTACAAAAATGGCCTTTTATATATCAATTAAAATATATTTGTTGAATGTTGATTACAAGTACTAAGTACTGCAGTTTCAAGAATTAACCAGGTAAGGCATAGCCCCTACCATTAAGGAGTTTACAAATTCAGGACTTCTAAACCAATGGTTAATATAATTCAAAGTATAAATGTTAATCCTTGAGACTAAAATAATCAAAAGAAATATCATTTGTTTTGTTTTTTCTTTTATTGAGTTAATGGAAACCAAACACAGAATAGCTTCTGCTGTTATTCTAGTGTCCACTGTCATTCCTATGTACTGTACCACTGTTATTCTGTCTTTATTTTTCCCCTACTGCTTTCCATTAGTATTTGGGTAGAGAGTTAAGCTAAACAGTAATTCAGTTGACAAGAGGTTAAGTGAAAAGTCTGAGGAAAAGAGTCAGTGTTACAGAAACACCTTCCAAATGGAGTTAGGAGAAAATTCTAAAGAAGTTTATTAAGATGCTATCCATCAGAATGGATGCATAGTTTGCTTGAAAAAACTTTAGCTTCTCACTTAAATATAGTTAAAGGCATAGGAAAGCTTATTAGACAATTCCCTCACAAAGAAGAACTATTTGTGTTGTATTTTAGGGAAACATTCTGTGGTGTTCTACTGGTTGATTAGTAAATGTTAAAATTCTATGAACTTTATTAACCCTATTCCTGTACTTTGAGACAGGCATAACATGTAGATATAAATTGAATGCCTAGAATGTTCAACCTTTTTTAAGGTCAGTATGTTGTCAATTTGAAGTGCTTCCAGTGAGGTTTCTGGGCATTAAATATTTCCCTTGGGATGTATGTAGTAGCTTCTGTATCTCTTTATAGCGTTTTTTATCTCTTTATTTCTCAGGGTATAAATGGTTGGATTTAAAAGAGGTGTAATAACAGAGTAAAACACAGCAAGAAATTTGTCCACCCAGGTGATGCTGAGTGGCCACACATAGATAAAGATGCAGGGCCCAAAGAAGAGCAGCACCACTGTGATGTGGGCAGTGCAGGTAGAGAGTGCCCTAGAGGTACCAGCTTTAGAACTTCGGCGAACAGTAAGAAGAATATATGTGTAGGATATCAGCAGCAGTATAAATCATGTCATGGCTGGAACCCCACTGTCAGCATTCATTAATATTCCCAAGTTATAAGAGTCTATGCAGGCAAGCTTGATTACCAGTGGTATGTCACAGAAGAAACTGTCAATTTCCCTGGGGCCACAGAAGGGCAATCCCACAATCACAACCATTTGACTCACGGCATGCACAAAGCCAATGGTCCAGGAAGTCACCACAAGCCCAATGCACTTTTGCAGGTTCATTATGGTTGAATAGTGGAGTGGCTTGCAGATGGCCACATAGCGGTCATAGGCCATTACCACCAATAGCACCATCTCACCCCCTCCAAAAAAATGCACAAAGAGAATCTGGCACATGCAGCCTCCAAAGGAAATAGTCTTGTTCTCTCTGACAAAGTCTGTGATCATCTTAGGAGTGGTCACTGAGCAAAGCCACATATCAACAAAGGACAGGTTGGCCAATAGGAAGTACATGGGAGAATGTAGATGGGGGTCAGTGATGATTAAGATTATGATGGCAATGTTTCCAAGTACAATGATCAGGTAAAGAATAAAAAACATTGGTAAGAGGAAGACCTGCATAGTCCATGACTGGCAAAGTCCCAGAAGCAAAAATTCTGACACTACAGACTGATTTCCTGCATCCATTTAATTCAGTGCGTCCTCTAAAACCACTGGGAGAAAAAGACAGATTTTTCAGTTAGTGGGATGGGAAAGAATATTTAATCTTTAGAAATTGGTTGAAATTCTATCTCAATGAAGTTTAAATTCATTGAAAATTAGCATCTATATCTGAGAGTGAAAATTTAATTGGGAAGATAAATATTAGGAAAATACTCATGGTGTTATGAACAAAAGAGAAGTAAATGCCTAAAATTTGCTTTCCAAGATAGAGTTCTTATAAATGATTAACTATGAGGATATTCCCACACACACAAAAAAAGTGAGAAAGGTGGACAGCAAAATGAAAGGCTGAGAAAAGATTGTAGTGTCACCTAGAAACTAGGTTCAGTCTGCTTCCCCAGTGAAAAAAATCTGAGTGCAGGACCAGAAACTGTTATACTGTAATAGCTGTGATTTGAGTAGTCTACTTAGGAAGATGATGGTGAACAGATACTGAAGTCCAGGACAAATGCCATGGCACAAAATTACAGTTTCTCTCTATTATGCATATTGATTTCATTAAGCCTCATTTGAGTGTCTTCTATAAGACATCATTTAATTAAATTTTTACCTTATTTCTCTACATTATATATTGGGACAATCTTTAGGAGAAAAGCCATACAAAAAGTCATATAATAAATACCAGGCATGATAATTCACATGCATAATCAAGCACATAATTTATCATTGTTTAAGATCACAAGTCAATAGAATTCATTTAGTTAACTAAATCTATTAGAAAAAATGTCTGGAGAATTATGTGAGAAAGGGAGGTTACTCAGACTCAGGTTCTGTTTTGATGACATCTGAATGAAAGTTCCTTATAACTCGAGCTTATGAAAGAAAATATTTGCTTTCAATTATATCAATAGATGGTAGGAAACACCTAGGTTTTGAAATATCACCATAAATGTATAAAAATATTTTCTAAGATTACAACAAGCTATAGACATGTGTAAGCAAAGCATGTCTTTGTTAGTACTGATTGAACATGAAGTTAAACTTCAGAGATCATCAATTATTGACGCCTAAATAGAATAAAGATATAGCTTATATTAATCCTTAAGTACATTGAGAATTCCTCTCGAGCTGAATGGTGGAAATATAACTGTGTATCTCTGAAGTGAAAGTGAAAGTTGCTCAGTCCTGTCTGACTCTTTGCAACCCCAAAGACTATACAGGCCATGGAATACTCCAGGCCAGAATACTGGAGTGGGTAGCCTTTCCTTTCTCCAGGGGATCTTCCCAACCTGGGGATTGAACCCAGGTCTCCCACGTTGCAGATGGATTCTTTACCAGCTGATCCACAAGGGTGTGTGTCTCTCTTCCCCCTCTATTTATTTCCCTTGGCTTTGTTTTACTTTTTTGGGTGCTGCATTTTCTTTTATCCTTTGAAATCTCAAGAGTGGTGCTAAGGAGAGCAGGTGAACAATGGAAACTATTACCTCATCATGAGGACTGGTTTTCCCTTCCCTTATAATGTGCACTCAGAAGTATAGAGAAAGGATGGAAAGAAAAAATCATTTCTTCAAAAAATTAGATGACTCACACATTTGCTGTGAAAGGGGAAACATGTAATGATAGTCTCACAGCTTAAAGATAAATATATCCTCCATGATAGAGATATGTTTAATTTCTAAAGAAAATATCCTATATTACACACAATAGACTTATGTCCCCTGAGAAATTTGAACGATTTTACCTTTCCTTGGAAACTTAATTTTTGTCAAGATAAATCTATCAAGATGACAGACGAGAAATAGTTTTCTATATTTTTTAAAATACTTCTTGGGATTGGAAGAATCAATATTGTCAAAATGATTATACTACCCAAAGCAATCTATAGATTCAATGCAATCCCTATCAAGCTACCAACAGTATTTTTCACAGTACTAGAACAAATAATTTCACAATTTGTATGGAAATACAAAAAACCTCGAATAGCTAAAGCAATCTTGAGAAAGAAGAATGGAACTGGAGGAATCAACCTGCCTGACTTCAGACTCTACTACAAAGCCACAGTCATCAAGACACTGCGGTACTGGCACAAAGACAGAAATATAGATCAATGGAACAGAATAGAAAGCCCAGAGATAAATCCATGAACCTATGGACACCTTATCTTCGACAAAGGAGACAAGGATATATAATGGAAAAAAGACAAACTCTTTAACAAGTGGTACTGGGAAAACTGGTCAACCACTTGTAAAAGAATGAAACTAGAACACTTTCTAACACCATACACAAAAATAAACTCAAAATGGATTAAAGATCTAAATGTAAGACCAGAAACTATAAAACTCCTAGAGGAGAACATAGGCAAAACACTCTCCGACATAAATCACAGCAAGATCCTCTATGACCCACCTCCCAGAATATTGGAAATAAAAACAAAAATAAACAAATGGGACCTAATGAAACTTAAAAGCTTTTGCACTACAAAGGAAACTATAAGCAAGGTGAAAAGACAGCCCTCAGATTGGGAGAAAATAATAGCAAATGAAGCAACAGACAAAGGATTAATCTCAAAAATATACAAGCAACTCCTGAAGCTCAATTCCAGAAAAATAAATGACCCAATCAAAAAATGGGCCAGAGAACTAAACAGACATTTCTCCAAAGAAGACATACAGATGGCTAACAAACACATGAAAAGATGCTCAACATCACTCATTATCAGAGAAATGCAAATCAAAACCACAATGAGGTACCATTACACGCCAGTCAGGATGGCTGCTATCCAAAAGTCTACAAGCAATAAATGCTGGAGAGGGTGTGGAGAAAAGGGAACCCTCTTACACTGTTGGTGGGAATGCAAACTAGTACAGCCACAATGGAAAACAGTGTGGAGATTTCTTTAAAAAACTGGAAATAGAACTGCCATATGACCCAGCAATCCCACTTCTGGGCATACACACTGAGGAAACCAGATCTGAAAGAGACACGTGCACCCCAATGTTCATCGCAGCACTGTTTATAATAGCCAGGACATGGAAGCAACCTAGATGCCCATCAGCAGATGAATGGATAAGGAAGCTGTGGTACATATACACCATGGAATATTACTCAGCCATTAAAAAGAATTCATTTGAACCAGTCCTAATGAGATGGATGAAGCTGGAGCCCATTATACAGAGTGAAGTAAGCCAGAAAGATAAAGAACATTACAGCATACTAACACATATATATGGAATTTAGAAAGATGGTAACGATAACCCTATATGCAAAACAGAAAAAGAGACACAGAAATACAGAACAGACTTTTGAACTCTGTGGGAGAATGTGAGGGTGGGATATTTCAAAAGAACAGCATGTATATTATCTATGGTGAAACAGATCACCAGCCCAGGTGGGATGCATGAGACAAGTGCTCGGCCTGGTGCACTGGGAAGACCCAGAGGAATCGGGTGGAGAGGGAGGTGGGAGGGGGGATCGGGATGGGGAATACGTGTAAATCCATGGCTGATTCATATCAATGTATGACAAACCCACTGGGAAAAAAAAATAATAAAATAAAAAAAAAAAAAAAAAAAAAAAAAAAAAAAAAAAAAGCTCTGAAAAAAAAAAAAAAAACTTTGTTGAGGCTCACCTGGAAAACAAAGACCCAGCACAGCCACAAATAAATAAAATTATTAAAAAAAAAAAGCTCTGAAAAAAAAACAACTTTGTTGAGGCTCACCTGGAAGCTCAGGTGTTTTGAGCACTAGCTGTCACAGACTCCTAGTCTGGCACCTTACAATTAACACTGCACTTTCCTCCAGCACAACCAGGTATCATTACATTGGCTTTACTATGCATAGGTGAGAGGACCCAAGTTTGGCTGGTAACACTAGCATCCAGCTCCCACCGTAAGGCAAGGGTCCGAAATTTACTTCATTAACATAACAAAAGACATCTTTATCATCTTTATCTCTTAAGAAATTCAAAGAGTTTTAGAAGCTGTGTGCCCAAAAAGAAATCACAATATCACAAACATTTGCCATTTGTTATTGTCTGTTGACCACTCTGGGTCCTCTCTACCCACACCTGCCCTGCTGGAGACTGGGTTGCATAGATTTGATCACCCAGTCTTACTGTCTCCCAGGACCAGAACTCCAGTGGAATGGACATTTCTAGGGCTACAGAAGGCACTTCATTTCATTAATCATTTCCCCTCTCACCCTCTCAACCATCCTAGACCCCCCTTAACCCATGGCAGGTGGCTCAATGATAAAGAATTCTCCTGCCAATGCAGGAGACACGAGTTCCATCCCTGGGTCAGGAATATCCCCTGGAGAAGGAAATGGCAACCCACTCCAGTAT